>NC_084554.2:12600000-12620000 GCF_033978685.3 Nerophis lumbriciformis
GGGGAACATATTCTAAGTAACAAAGACTTAATTTAGAGCTATTTGGTTATGGGTAGAGTAGAGGTAGGGTTAGGGTTAGAGGGTTAGGGTTGAGGTTGGGGTTATGGTTAGGGTTGCTGGTTGTATAATAAGGCCATGCAGAATAAGGCATTAATAAGTATTTAATAAATGACTAAGAGCCAATATGTTACTAATGTGCATGTTAACCTTTGTGTAATGTTCATATTGTTGTTACTCAGCCAGTGTTTGTGGGTCTGATGGACCAGTTGCATTTTGTGGTTTTTAATGCCTCACAATCAATATATATATATATATATATATATATATATATATATATATATATATATATATATATATATATATATATATATATATATATATATATCCATCCATCCATCCATTTTCTACCGCTTATTCCCTTTTGGGGTCGCGGGGGGCGCTGGAGCCTATCTCAGCTACAATATATATATATATATATATATATATATATATATATATATATATTCCTGAAAGAGCACGCACTTGGCGCGATGATGTCATGTTATCGATGGGAAAATGCAAGAAATGTAATGCCGAGTGCATATCATTATGTCAAGATAATGGCACTAGCATTTACTTAATTTAAGAACATTGTTCAACATATTTAGAAAAAAGGTCTCATAATAGTTTTTTCTATCAAGAAAAGTGCACTTGTTATTGGTGAGAATGTACTTATTTTAAGGTATTTTTAGGTTCATTGAGGTTAGTTAATTTTACTTGTTTTGGAAAGTCTTGACAAGCCAAATTTTCTTGTTCTATTGGCAGATAAGTTTGCTTGGTTCAAGTAAAATACCCCTAACTTTTGTATTTTTTTTTTCTTGTTTTTGAACACTGACTTTTTGCAGTGCAGTTACCGTTTGTGCCTAAATTACCGTTTGTGTTCGAATGTAAAAATTACGACTTTCATCGGGCACTCGAACGCAGCACTATTGTGCGTTGATAGTGATGCGCGCATTGTCCAAACAGGTCACGTGACGAGCCAAGTAGCGGAAGTAACTTACTTCACCAATTAATATTTATTTATTTTTATTGTGATTACTTATGGAGTATATTGTGAATAAATTGAGAACAGGAAGTGAACAAAAGTTTTAGCAACTGTTATGTAAAAGAAAAGGGGTAGGATTAAATAAGCTCTGCTTCTTCCTACTCCTTTTCGAACATGTTGAAAAAAGAAACTGGAAATTGTGATGTATCATGTTGTACGCTTGCATGTTCCAAATAAACTCAAACTCAACTCAACACAACACACTGATGGCGGGAGCTGCCATGTAAGGCCCTAACCACAACCCATCAGGAGCAACGGTGAAGTGTCTTGCTCAAGGACACAACGGACATGACAAGGTTGGTAGAATGTGGGGATTGAACCAGGAACACTCAGGTTGCTGGCACAGCCACTCTCCCAGCTGTGCTACGTTACTAACACATATTATCTTTTTCTCAATTTGTACACAATTACATCGATCATTTCTTCTCATAAGTAGTTAAATCCATTATGATTCACTTAATGAGATGGACAATATTTCATTTTCAATAAATTCAGGATATTTATCATAATGCTTCTTTGTGCTTTCCCCAACACTTGTAGTTTGAACAGCCTCTTAAATTGGATCATATTAGTACCTTGTTTGATTTCTTTGCTTAATCCAGGGGTCCCCAAACTACGCCCCGCAGGCTGGATCCGGCCCACCAGCGTCCAAAACCCGGGCCACGGGAAGTCACAAGTTAAAAAAAAAAAAAGTTTTTTGTTTTTAAAAAATTATTATTTTAAAAAATCTGTCCTTTCTAATCCATTTTCTACCGCTTGTTACTCTCGGTGTCTCCTAGCCGCTCAGGCAAATCATATTGTCTAAAAATGCATTTTTCCATCGATAATGTGACATCATCAGCGGCAAGTGCGCGCTCTTTCAGTCAATTAGTGCGCAAGGAATATATATATATATATATATATATATATATGTCTTAATAAGGTTATCCAAAAAATAGTGCTCGATACCGTAGTAGAGCGCAATATATAAACCTATATATATAAACCATGGTATGCGAATGCTCCCATTAAAATCTCCTGACGATTGAGGGTACCCCCCTCATGAAACAGGCCTGTAGAGATGAAATAGTCTTGTGATTTTTTTTTCCCCACACATACATATATATATATATATATATATATATATATATATATATATATATATATATATATATATATATAATTACAGCCCGGCCAAATTGTTTCAACCCAATGCGGCCCCCGAGTCAAAAAGTTCGGGACGCCTGACTTGATCCATTCCATAATTTAATTCCACATACTGATATGCTGAAGGTCTTAGAGGGGTGGGGAAGTGCACTTTTTAATTTTTTTAATTTTGCCTATCGTTCACAATCATTATGAGAGACAAGAATACACATCTTATCTTTATTTTTTTTAAATTTAAAGATGATAAAAATACGCTTGGACGATGCGGCTATTGGGAGTCACCATTGTAGCCTTCAAAGTCCTCTAAAACAACTTTAAAACCCTCCAACGTTTTATATACACACTGCAAGTCTATATATAATGTAGTAACAGACACGTTCATAACAATATGTAATATGTTTTATATACACACTGCAAGTCTATATATAATGTAGTAACAGACACGTTCATAACAATATGTAATATGTACTATACATACCGTATTTTGGTCATTTTAATCATTACCGGAACGAGTTCTTCGGCACTTATTTCCGTTCCCATAGCAGCGCATTTCCGGCTTCTAGCGACAACGTGTGTCTGAGTTCCGTAAACAAGGCGTGTCTGTTGTAATCATGGCAGACATGGTAATAGACTCCTTGGCAGAAGAAATATAATTTTTTCCTGACTCAAGTCTGCAAAAGCTATTAACATGGAATAGTCCATACTCTGAGAAGGGAAGGGGGAACTGTCTAAACTACAGGTGTCAAACTCAAGGACCGGGGGTCAAATCTGGCCTGCCACATTATTTTATTTGGCCTTCGAAAGCCTGGAAATAATATGCGTTAATAAAATGCTTAATCTGTTCTTACTAAATATATTTGTTCTTTCCCTTTTGACATTTAATAACATGTACTGCATGCAATTGCATATCTTTTTAAAATTCAATATTATCAAAATCTAAACATTATATGCAAGTATTCCAAAAGTATATTTTGTTAAAATAAAGATAAATACTGTACTTAAACATCTGCTTGACTTATGATTTCAAAACAAATTATCAATCAAATTGGCCGACTGAGTTTTTTTTACCGACTTTGGTACTGTTTTTTTTCCATATACAGTAAGACACTAAAACATTAAAAAAAAAAAAAACAACAACATTAAAACAACAAGATTTTATGGTTAAAAAAAAAAAAGGCACCTCTGTTGCTTGAATTTTACCGCTAAAACAGTGGTATCGTTTTTCCATTCCATTCCATTTATTACATTTTTTTATATGCTGTAAAAATCCCACTGCTTTTTACTGTAAAATTCTGATGACTGAGCTTCCAGTTTTTGAAGTCAAATTGAAATATTTTTTTTTGTAGTTTATATAAAAAATATATTGTTTATATATATATATATATATATATATATATATATATATATATATATATATATATATATATATATATATATATATATATATATATATATATACATATTACTCATTGTTAAAAGCGACCCGCTGAGGGCAACCATAACTGCGATGTGGCCCTCAATGAAAACGAGTTTGACACCCCTGATCTAAAACATTATGATTGATTAGGAATTTTGATGTATTTTTTAGCACTTGAATTAAGAAAGAAAAATAAATAATTGTTTTAAATAGGTGAAAACTTGAAGTCAACATTTTTTATTAAATGTTTGGGTGCTCCAAAAATCTTGGAATAGAATAGAACTGACTTTATTGTCATTATATTTGCATATAACGAGATTAAGGACTCCAATTTAAGGTGCGGTAGTGGAAACAAATATGGAATAAAAATGAATCAAACAAGAAGTAATAAAGATAAACAAATAAGAATGGAAATAAACAGACTACTATCCAATAAAAACAATAAGCAATCCTGTACAATGTACAAAACAATATACAATATACAGAACAAAACAAGAGTACCGGAGTAATAAAGTATTAACAATCAGTGTCGGACGTATTGCACTCGAAGGGTAATATTGCACAGTAGGGTATTAGGGTAGGATATTGTATAGGGGTGAATTATTTATTACAAGTTTGAGTTCAAGATGGTGACAGCTTTGGGAAAGAAACTGTCTCTGAGCCTGTTTGTTCTGGCTCTGATGCACCTGTAGCGCCTCCCCGATGGTAGCAGGTCAAACAGGTGGAAGCCAGGGTGTGTGCTGTCCTTGGTAATGTTTTTTGCTCTGTTGAGGCAACGGGAGTTGTGTAAATTCTTCAGAGAGGGGGCATACCCGTGTTTGCATAACCTGTAAATTCACCCATTCACTGGCCGTCCGTGTGCGAATCTTCACGTCTATGTCTGTCCTAAAAGACCACTCAGCATAGCCTGTAGGTCAGGGCTATTCAACTACATAATGTAGAGGGCCGCAGTTTCAAGAGCCCAGGGGCTCAGGAGCCAGACACACCACGTCTCTTCGAAATTTGGATGTTTTGTCAGAAAGTGACTCCGCAGGTTATATTCCTTTGAGACTGTGTTTACTTGATTGCAAAGTAAACACATCAGCTTTCACACTGCACTGTCTATAAATTCATTAGTCTGCCCTCGATACTCGTTTCCAGCATGAAGAAACAGAAGCTCCAGAAGTTGATATATAATTGATGTTCCTTCGTTTAAATTATTTTCCTTCCTCAGTTTTATTTTTATATACTTCTTCCTTCGTTTAGGTTTGTACGACTGAAAATATAAACATGACCAAAAGTATAACGTCCATTGTGTATTTTACACTAATGAAATATACGATATGTACAAATATGATGGTAAAAGTGATAGCAAAGAAGCAGCTAGCGAAATAAATATTAATACAGAAATGACAATGAGCATTATTACACTACAAATGGAGCAATACAAATACCAATAGAAATAGCGCTATTGATAATGAACAATACCAATAATTTACCTCTATTATCAACAATACAGTTGTTCAAATGCAACAATACATATACGTAATGATAACTAGAGATACAAAAGAATGCAGAAAAATGGAGGGGAAGAAAGAGAAGCAACCTATATTAACCTTGTAGATTGTTTTAGTAACAATAGGTTAATCTTTGTCAGTGTGCCATGTGTTACCCAGTTTCCCCTAGAGCAACAACGTTGATATATATTTGATGATACGTGATTATGTGACTGAAAACATTTCTGAGTATTTAATTAGAGTCATAGTCTGAATTGATTCAGAAATAATGTGATGTACCATATTCAGATTTATTGACGTGCATTTGTACATGCTGAGTTATGCAGTGTTGATTTATTAAGTTGTACAGTAAATGTAATAACCTTAATAGAAGTGTTATCAAGACAACTTCAAGGATGCGTTATCCTTGATGCGTTATATTTTAGTTGATAAAATGTACTTTACTTTTAGTCGAGTAAAATGTTGAGGAATTTAGTCGACTGAAACTAGACTAAAACTAAATCAATTTAGATGACTAAAATATGAATAAAACTAAAATACATTTTGGTCAAAAGACTATGACTAAGACCAAATTAAAAATTGCTGTCAAAATTAAAACAGCAGAGCTCACTATAAACAAATATGTTGTCGGGCGTTTGGAACTTCTTCACTCTTTCAAACACAGTGTGAAGTGATTATTGTCGCTAAAAACACAGCTGACTTGAAGCAGCATTTGCAGGCGAGTCATCCTGAGAAGTGAACAAAAGTGACAATTTTCACAATAATTTGTGATCAATTTCACATGTTATGTAGATTCCTAGTGCATTATGCATAGTATGTATTACTTCATACAGTAGTTGCACTGTGTTGTATTATTCATACAACAATCTTATTCAACTTCGGCAAAAAATATTTAAATGTTTTTAATTTCAGTTAACATACTATAACGCAAACAGATAAATATTGACTTATTGATACATTCATTCAGAATTGTATTAAGATTAGAGACGCTCGATAAATATCGCAAGACAGCAGATGTACAATACAGGCCAAAAGTTTGGACACACCCTCTCATTCAATGCGTTTTCTTTATTTTCATGACTCTTTACATTGTAGATTGTCACTGAAGGCATCAAAACTATGAATTAACACATGTGGAGTTATGTACTTAACATTAAAAGGTGAAAAAGGGGCGGTATAGCTCGGTTGGTAGAGTGGCCGTGCCATCAACCTGAGGGTTGCAGGTTCGATCCCTGCTTCCGCCATCCTAGTCACTGCCGTTGTGTCCTGGGGCAAGACACTTTACCCACCTGCTCCCAGTGCCACCCACACTGGTTTAAATGTAACTTGGATATTGGGTTTTCACTATGTAAAGCACTTTGAGTCACTAGAGAAAAGCGCTATATAAATATACGGTAATTCACTTCACTTCACTTCAAATAACTGAAAACATGTTTTGTATTCTAGTTTGCTTTGCACACTCTTGGCATTCTCTCGATGAGCTTCAAGCACACCTGTGCAGTGAAAACCATTCAGGTTGTCATGATCCATGGTCCGGATCATGTTTTTGTTATGTTCTGTTAGTTTTGGACTCCCTTAGTTCCTGTTTTTGTGCACCCTTGTTTGTTACCATGGTTACTTATTATTTCCACCTGGCTCTGATTAGTGTTCGCCCGCTCACCTGCTTCGCGAGCACTAATCAGAGGCATTATTTAAGCTTGCCGTTGCCAGTCAGTTGGCCTGGCATCATTTTTCGCTTCATGTCTGGTTTCAAGTTCATGCTAAGTGTTTGCTTTATGCTCTCGTCACGTAAGTTTGCTTGTCTTCAAGTCCATGCTAAGTGGTAGCTTATAGTGATGGGTTGATGAGGCGTCATGAAGCGTTTCGACACATTGCAAAACTGTATTGATACTGTGTCGATACTGTGTCACTAAATACTGACATCTGCTGGACATTAAAAATCCCTACAGGCAACCTATGGACCGACTCAACTGACACTGATTTTATGACCTAGTATATACAATAATATAAACCAAGTCATTGTATTTCATTTAGGATTATTTAATATCTTCATTTAAATAAAAATATATTTGTATCTTTTTTAGATACAGTCAATAAATAATGTGAACATGTATCATAACATGGAAAACTAAGAGAACGTGTTGTGAATGAGAATGCTTGTGGACTGGGAATTTTTTTTTTTTTTTTTTTTTACACATTCTTATTAAAAAAAAAAACAGTTTTTCCAACGTATTAAATTTTAGACGATTTCTCTTCTTAGTTATTATTTCTCCGGCTGTAGAAAAGACCCGCTCACAGGGCACAGAGGAGGCGTCAGTGCGACACAGTTCGTGTATCAATCACATGACCGAAACAGCTCATGATCGGTCACGTGACTTTCTAAAAGCGGTACGCGCACCGACACAGGGTTTTGCTCTATGAGCTCGACGCATGCGCCGATGCATCGGTGTTTCCGGACCCATCACTAGTAGCTTAGTTTCGAGTGCGATCAGCACATTATTCCTTTTGCTTGTTTTCTGTTTTTTGGTACTTCGCGTTATTTTTTAGAATAAATCATGTTTTTACCTGCATACTTTGTCCGGAATGGTCCGTCTGCTTTCCTGGGAGCTGCGGAAACCACGTCGTGACACAGGTGACTACCTCTTGAAGCTCAACAAGAGAATGCCAAGAGTGTGCAAAAAAGTAATCAGAGCAAAGGGTGGCTATTTTGAAGAAACTAGAATATAAAACATGTTTTCAGTTATTTCACCTTTTTTTGTTAAGTGCATATCTACACATGTGTTCATTCATAGCTTTGATGCCTTAAGTGACAATCTACAATGTAAATAGTCATGAAAATAAAGAAAACGCATTGAATGAGAAGGTGTGTCCAAACCTTTGGCTTGTACTTTATATCCGAATTGAGGAATTATGACATCATAACAATACATCTGATAACTTAAAAAAAATAGCTTTGATAACCGATTAAAAAAACAACAACAAAAAAACGCTTCAATGAGGCGAGGTTACCTGTACTATGCTGTAGGTGAGTTAAGATGAGCAAATCAAGCGCTCCTTTGTGAGAATAATCTTTTTACTAAGCATCTGTCGCTGATGAGATGGGAATTTTCTGGGAGTGATTGCTTCTACTCCAACAGAAATTAGGCTGAGCTAAAAAGTCTTCAGTGAATTCTTTAAACATCCTGATCAGACAGACTACGGCAGTTTTTTGAGTCAACAGTAAAGTCAATTTACAACAAGCTGTAAAAGCCTCCCCTTAACACTGCCCACACACATGTCATGTTCGCTTCCCTCCGAGGAGAATACGCGACTATTTGCCTTCAGTTAGTGACATTCTTATGGCCAAACGCAGCGAGGCCCGCTTTTCTTCTTGAAAGAAAAGCAAGGCGGGAGTGAGAAACTTGTGTACACACTACGAGTGTGACCGCTAATCATGTGTCCCAAGGGGGCCGCCAGATGTGAGCCACCCAGTCACACAAAGCAGATCTGTTAATGGCCGAGTGGTTGCATCATCATCACTGGCTTGAATGGTAGCTCTTCACATCCAAAGTTAAAAAAAAAACAACCACTTTTCTTTTAGGCACTTTGATCTTTTCCGTTTTCCCAAGCAGATCATTCTTTTTTTAATCCCAGCCCTGTCTGGACCCCCTCTTCCCCCCCGTTTGAGGCCTTCCTCCTGAGTTCTCTACAGGGCACCATTTCCTCCTCTCCTACCACCCCCTGAATATTGTATTTTGTGTATAAAATAATCTATCAAATATTAAAACATTACTTGATAAAGGTAAACACTGATTTTGTGATAAATGGTATTATGATTAGGGATGGGAAAGACCTGTTGCCAGTGTATCAATTTTTTGGAATCGCTTGCCATTCGTCTGGCGCGCAGGTGTCAAACTCAAGGCCCGGGGGCCAGAATTTCCCCGCCACTTCATTTTATTTGGCCCTGAAAAGCGTGGAAATAATATGTATCAATAAAGTACTGTAACTTTTCTTACTAAATGTATTCTTCGGGCGGTAAAGCTCGGTTGGTAGAGTGGCCGTGCCAGCAACTTGAGGGTTCCAGGTTCGATTCCCGCTTTCGCCATCCCAGTCACTGCCGTTGTGTCATTGGGCAAGACACTTGACCCACCTGCTCCCAGTGCCACCCACACTGGTTTAAGTGTCACTTAGATATTGGGTTTCACTATGTAAAGCGCTTTGAGTCACTAGAGAAAAGCACTATATAAATATAATTCACTATTCTATCTTTCTATTTTGAGAAAAAAAAAATCTATTTACTCCATATAATCGCAAATTATGTTAACTTAAATATTGTCTATTTATGCAAAAATATATTAAACATTCAAAACATTTTTTAAATAGAAATAAATACTAATAATAATGATTTCAAAGCGAGTTATCCATCAAATTGTGCAATTTAAAAGTAGCAATAGATTTCATGGTAAAAGTGTGAAATTTGCTGTGTTTTTTACAGCATTTTTCTCTAAATAAAAGAAACAGTACTTTTTTACTGTAATAAACTGTGGTGCCTTTTTGGCATTTGCAGTAATACACCGAAAAATCTACAGTTGTTGATTTGCGATTAAAAAAACAAAACAAACAAACTGGCAGCTCAGGTGCCAACATTTTACTGTAAAATTGCAGGTTTTTTTATTCACAGTAAAAAAACTAATGTAAATTTTACAGTAAAATTCTGGCAACTAAGCTGCCTTATTTTTTTGACCATAAAAACAGCAGTACTGTTTTTCCATTTACAGTAATACACACTACATTTTGAGGTGAAATTATTGCAACTTACCATATTTTTTTTTTACATTTTAGTTAAAAAAAAATCTACCAATAAAATCCATTAAAAAAATGGTATAATAAAAAGTCACTGTTAGAAGCGGCCCTCTGGGGCCAAACACAACTGCGATGTGGCCCTCAGTGAAAACGACTTTGACACCTCTGGTCTAGCGGTTCTCCTAATAGTTGTTCCGGGTGGGGAACACGCAAATGCAGTGCCTTTAAGGCACGCCCCCAATATTGTTGTCTGGGTGGAAATCGGGAGAAATTAGGGAGAATGGTTTGCAAGTATGACTGGGAGAAGCAACTGTTCTGTATTTCTCCCTACATCCGTGTACCACTCCGTACAGCGGCGTTTTAAAAAGTCATACATTTTCCTTTTTGAAACCGATACCGATAATTTCCGATATTACATTTCAAAGCATTTATCGGCCGATAATATTGGCAGTCCGATATTATCGGACATCTCTAGAACACACCTTTGCGCGGTATATTTTCTAGGTAGATGACAAAGATTCTTAAAAGTTTAAAACATTTTATGAAATGTTACATTCTTGTGTAATTATCACATGTTTTATTTTGTTAAATTCAACAGATTAAAAAAAAAATCTATTTTAAAAAGTTTTTTTTCTTTGCTATGCCTTTTAAGATCTCACTGTTGGCTTTGTAAGGTCATGTTAGCTCTAAACTAAACACAATTGATGCTAATCCATCCATTTGTTATCTTTTTTTTCCAAATAATAATCGATAAGAGAACCGATAAAGAACCGAATCGTTAAGCGGAATCGAAAGTGGAATCGGTAAGGGGAAAAATCTTATAAATTCACATCCCTAAATATGATGTCCCTTTTTAATGACAAATTACCACGAGACCATTTTTTTTCCCGAGCCCATGATGAGAATCTCATCGTCTCCCATTTACCTACAAAAATAACTGCAAAAGATGGTGCTCAACAGTTCCAAAAGCCTTTAACATACAGTGGTAAATGTGTTAGAACATAAAATAATATTTAAGATAGACAACACTTTCTAAGCCGGAAATATACAAAGAGAATGTTTCCAACTTGTCAATAAATCTAAGGCATAAAATGAATAAAACATCAAAACTACTTGTTTTTCGATTTTGGTTGAAAGTTTGTGCTTTCTGAGGTTACGGTTACCAGATTAGGAGTACCGCCGTTCCAAAATAACAGCGGTATATGCGTTTGACTAATAACAAAGGAACCTAGTTAATTACATTTCATTGCGTTACGCAATCGCGATACGTTTGCTGTAACGTGGCACGCCATTTTTGACGTAGTTGTACATCAGCAAGTCCACGTCAGAAGCACAGCAAGTTCAATCCAGTGAACACATTCAACATAGCTGCTGTCACTCCCTGAAAACTGCTGCTGCTGAGCGACCAAACACAGCTGAGCTAATGCTGCTCTCAGCTTTCCCTGGCGTCACATGTCACTTGGCAACAAGCACCGCCTTTTAAAGGCACACACACACACGTCACTCAAGTTTTTTTTTCTTTCTTAAACGCCTAAATTACCTTCCATAGTAAATATTTACATTCATTAAAGAGTTATTAAATTAGTAATTCAATAAAATTTTTGGGAAAGTAACAGGTCACTAGAATTAATTACTTTCTAAAAGTAATTTGCCTGACACTGAAGGTTATAAGTAGGGATGTCCGATAATATCGGACTGCCGATATTATCGGCCGATAAATGCTTTAAAATGTAATATTGGAAATTATCGGTATCAGTTTCAAAAAGTAAAATTTATGACTTTTTAAAACGCCGCTGTGTACACGGACGTAGGGGGAAGTACAGAGCGCCAATAAACCTTAAAGGCACTGCCTGTGCGTGCTGGCCCAGTCACTTAATATCTACGGCTTTATGCAACAGCCATACAGGTCACACCGAGGGTGGCCGTGTAAACAACTTTAACACTGTTACAAATATGCGCCACACTGTGAACCCACACCAAACAAGAATGACAAACACATTTTGGGAGAACATCCGCACCGTAACACAACATAAACACAACAGAACAAGTATCCAGAACCCCTTGCAGTACTAACTCTTCCGGGACGCTACAATATACACCCCCCGCCTCCCCAACCCGACATCTCTAGTTATAAGTGTCTCTTAAAGGGGACCGATGATGATTTTAATCTACATTCAAAACACTTCCTTGTGGTCTAGATGTTATGTATTGGATATGACTTTCGTCCATCCATTTTCTATACCGCTTGTCCTCATAAGGGTCGCGGTTAAGCTGTAGCCTATCCCAGCTGACTGCGGGTGAGAGGCTGGTTACATGCCAAGACTGTTTGCCAATTCACAAATAGACAAAACCATTCACACTTAGATTCACACCTATCGACAATTTAGCTTTGGTGTAAAGTTTGGTCTACAGTCCCTTTTATAACCCATTTTTTGAGTTTGTCTGCAAGATGTCTTGAGCCGTTCCCAGATTACAAATGAAACCATGCCCCAAACCCTCCAAAAGTACCAGAATTTATCTTTTGAAATAAATCTACACTGTTTAAATATACATCTTGAAGTTGTCCAGGCTAGTTTTTTCAGACACGGTGGAAAATAAACTATATACACATATAGATTCACCCGGTCAACACAATAGGTACACCTGCACACTCTCTGATTGATTCTGAGAGTGTATTTTAGACTTAGACTTAGACTTAGACTTGGACTTGGACTTCATTTTTATTGTCATTCAAATTTGAACTTTACAGTACAGATAAGAACGAAATTTCGTTACATCAGCTCATGGTAGTGCAGAATAAAAAAGCAATAAAGTGCAGATATAAATTAATAAATAGGTTACTGTACAGATAAATATATTGCACTTTTTCATATGCATCCACATTTATATGTATGTTATATTGTCTTTTTTATTCCAGCGAGTTAATCCATTTTGGGGGGAGTTGAGGGTATAATTATGATGCGTTCAAGAGTCTTACGGCCTGAGGGAAGAAGCTGTTACAGAATCTGGAGGTTCTGCTTCGGAGGCTGCGGAACCTCTTTCTAGAGTCCAGCAGTGAAAACAGTCCTTGGTGGGGGTGGGAGGAGTCTTTGCAGATTTTCTGAGCCCTGGTCAGGCAGCGGCTTTTTGCGATCTCCTGGATAGGAGGAAGAGGAGTCCTGATGATCTTTTTCGCCGTCCTTACCACTCTCTGGAGAGACTTCCAGTCTGAGGCACTGCAGGCTCCAGTCCAGACAGAGATGCTGTTGGTCAGTAGGCTCTCTATAGTGCCTCTGTAGAATGTGGTGAGCTCTTTTCATCCGACGCAAAAAGTGCATGCGCTGCTGAGCTCTTTTTACAAGAGCTCCGGTGTGTGTGTAGGGATCAGGTCATATTGTCAGTTATTGTCATTAATGTTTTAGCAGCATTAATGTCACTGAATGTCTTAATATGCACATGCCACGATTAAGTGAAAGTAATAATTATTAATCATCATAACTTTGTTGATAGCTTGTCTTAATTTCCAAATAACAACGTCCACATTGCTGTGACACCACGGCGTAACCAGGCTGCAAAACCCCGTGAACAGAGTTATCCAAAACTGTGTGGAAGCTCACACCAAAATGCATGAACCTTATGTTTTGACAATTTGGCATTGTTTGAGTATCCAAACTCAGAGAGTATGGGGTATCGGACTGTCTGATTGTGGCAGTCCGCTCCCTGTATGATCAGTGCCAGAGCTTGGTCCGCATTGCTGGTAGTAAGTCGGACACGTTTCCAGTGAGGGTTGGACTCCGCCAAGGCTGCCCTTTGTCACCGATTCTGTTTATAACTTTTATGGACAGAATTTCTAGGCGCAGTCAAGGCGTTGAGGGGATCTGGTTTGGTGGCTGCAGGATTAGGTCTCTGCTTTTTGCAGATGATGTGGTCCTGATGGCTTCATCTGGCCAGTATCTTCAGCTCTCACTGGATCGGTTCGCAGCTGAGTGTGAAGCGACTGGGATGAGAATCAGCACCTCCAAGTCCGAGTCCATGGTTCTTGCCCGGAAAAGGGTGGAGTGCCAACTCCGGGTTAGGGAGGAGACCCTGCCCCAAGTGGAGGAGTTCAAGTACCTCTGAGTCTTGTTCACGAGTGAGGGAAGAGTGGATCGTGAGATCGACAGGCGGATCGGTGCGGCGTCTTCAGTAATGCGGACGCTGTATCGATCCGTTGTGGTGAAGAAGGAGCTGAGCCGGAAGGCAAAGCTCTCAATTTACCGGTCGATCTACGTTCCTATCCTCACCTATGGTCATGAGCTTTGGGTCATGACCGAAAGGACAAGATCACGGGTACAAGCGGCCGAAATGAGTTTCCTCCGCCGGGTGGCGGGGCTCTCCCTTAGAGATAGGGTGAGAAGCTCTGCCATCCGGGGGGAGCTCAAAGTTAAGCCGCTGCTCCTCCACATCGAGAGGAGCCAGATGAGGTGGTTCGGGCATCTGGTCAGGATGCCACCCGAACGCCTCCCTAGGGAGGTGTTTAGGGCACGTCCGACCGGTAGGAGGCCGCGGGGAAGACCCAGGACACGTTGGGAAGACTATGTCTCCTGGCTGGCCTGGGAACGCCTCGGGGTCCCACAGGAAGAGCTGGACAAAGTGGCTGAGGAGAGGGAAGTCTGGGCTTCCCTGCTTAGGCTGCTGCCCCCGCGACCCGACCTCGGATAAGCGGAAGAAGATGGATGGATGGATGAGTATCCAACAGTGTAGCAACATTTCTAGTCAGAAAGGACATCCTTCATAGGTCCCCTTGAATGTTTTTTAATTTCATAAAATCACAGGTTCATACAATATATATAAAAAAGATGCTTCAAAACATCGCAACTTTTGCCCCTTCTTAATGAAAAATCTGGTGCAAAGTGTGTTTTGTGTTCATATTTTTTGTTGTCTGTAAAGAATCAATGCTTCGGTTTTCGTACGTCTTTGCCGGACTTTTCGAATTAAAATTGAGGGACTTAGGCGAATGCATTTTGAAAAACTTTAAAATTTTTCACTGTTACCTGCTGTAATTGTCACGGATCAGCTGTAAGAGCACAACTCTATCTTAATGTCTTTCCGCACAATAAGCAGTAATGTGAATAACGGCGGAAGAGAGGGTGGGCGGCCATCGGCGGTCGGTGCACGCTGGCATTTACTACCGTAGAGGAAGCAGAAGATCTCAGTGAAGCTGTCAGTGCTGAATGAGGGCAATTAGCTCTTGTGGAGGCCTGATTACATTAGGGCCAGGATGTCAGAGGTGCTGATTACCAGCGTGTGTTTGAGGTTTCATGCTTGGTCAACCTTCTCCAGTTAATCATTAATAAAAGTCCCATCATCCGCGTGTGTATGTGTGTGTCTTGACACTGTGCTTACTTACAGGCCTAAAGCATTTGAAGCAATCAATTACCAATAATTGTTCTTCTTTAGCATGACTAGCACCAGTGTCCATTATTTCTTCTAATTCGAACGAGGCATTGCGATTTAGATGAAAGCAAAATAATTCCAGTTGCAATCCAATGCTTTTAATTTTCCTCACTTTTGTCATAAATCCTGCCCTTCGTCTTTCCATCATTATTGGATATCTGTACAAAATAATTAGCTCTCTGTGGAAGATTAATCACCGCAGGAGTGGACGGGATAGCTTTACAGGAGGCTAAGGGGAGCAAATTGCATCCCAGCCTTGATTTACTGCTCCGATCCGCAAGAAAAAAGGTTTCCGTTTGTCTTGCCAACCTTGCGTTTTTCATAAATATCTTGAAAGTCTCTGAGTTTAACACAATTTAAAAGTATTAACATGACCCCAAATAGATTTTAAGTGGTTTGCTAATTATGTGGGTGCCGTGTAATGTCATTTTAATTGTTAGCATTGAATATTTGGTGTCATTTTACTCCAAATATCTTTTCCCACGTAGCGCCATGTCTCTAATGGGGCTTACTGTCATGGCAGTATGCACAGATGAGCACAAGACCCTCATATGCTCCCATACACTTGCTGTGATTTCGATGCAAGAGAACTCCAAACAAACGCACACTGAGCCTGGATCTGGTTCAGCCCGAGATTCTTTAATCAGCACCAAAATGAAATGATCCGGCCATTATTCATCACACATACACCGCCACACGTCTTGACTTTGTTTATTAGCGCCTCATTCCGTGATTGAAAAGAGGTTGTAAATCAGCGTGTCAGCTGGCATTTAGTGCTTTGTTTCCCATTTCAATCAAACACCCGCATCACTTGTTATGAGCCCACTGCACCACTTCCTGCTTCTCTCCTGAGCCTTGTACCGCTGACAGATGGCGCGTGGCGGCCGCGAGCAATTTTTCAAACTTCGTCCGCCTTCCACTCACCCGGGTCAGCTCGTTTGCAGGAGGAGGGAGTTTCAAATTGTTTCTGGTTGATTTGAGAGATGAACACGTTTGCTTTTCTCTACCTGATGACTAGATGGCCTATTAAAACAAAGCATTCTAGCCGTTAGTCCTCAGACAAGAAGTCTTTTATATACAGGCGAGCTTCATGTTACGCCTGCTTGTGAATTTATCACATTATTGCCACCTGTCCCTACCCACTGTGTGAAAAAGTTATGCAGTTTAAGAGCATACACACATTTAAAGGGGAACATTATCACAATTTCAGAATGGTTAAAACCATTAAAAATCAGTTCCCAGTGGCTTATTATATTTTTCGAAGTTTTTTTCAAAATTTTGCCCATCACGCAATATCCCTAAAAAAAGCTTCAAAGTGCCTGATTTTAACCATCGTTATAAACACCCATCCATTTTCCTGTGACGTCACACAGTGATGCCAACACAAACAAACATGGCGGAAAGAACAGCAAGATATAGCGACATTAGCTCGGATTCAGACTCGGATTTCAGCGGCTTAAGCGATTCAACAGATTACGAATGTATTGAAACGGATGGTTGTAGTGTGGAGGCAGGTAGCGAAAACGAAATTGAAAAAGAAACTGAAGCTATTGAGCCATATCAGTTTAAACCGTATGCAAGCGAAACCGACGAAAACGACACGACAGCCAGCGACACGGGAGAAAGCGAGGACGAATTCGGCAATCGCCTTCTAACCAACGATTGGTATGTGTTTGTTTGGCATTAAAGGAAACTAACAACTATGAACTAGGTTTACAGCATATGAAATACATTTGGCAACAACATGCACTTTGAGAGTGCAGACAGCCCAATTTTCATCAATTAATATATTCTGTAGACATACCCTCATCCGCGCTCTTTTCCTGAAAGCTGATCTGTCCAGTTTAAGGGACGGTGTGAGCCAAGACATCCAGGGGGTTTAGCTCGCTCGTCTGCGGGAACAAACTGCCGCCATTGCTTGCCGTGCTACCGAGGTCCTTTGTCCCTGAATTGCTCACACACTCCGGCAGATTCAATGGAGGTCTGGCGGCAGATTTCTTTGACTTTATCGTTGGAAATGCATCTGCTTTGAGTGTCGCAGGATATCCACACATTCTTGCCATCTCTGTCGTAGCATAGCTTTCGTCGGTAAAGTGTGCGGAACAAACGTCCAATTTCTTGCCACTTTCGCATCTTTGGGCCACTGGTGCAACTTGAATCTGTCCCTGTTTGAGTTGTTACACCTTCCGACAACACACCGACGAGGCATGATGTCTCCAAGGTACGGAAAACAGTCGAAAAAACGGAAAATAACAGAGCTGATTTGACTCGAGAAAATGGCGGATTGCTTCCCGATGTGACGTCACGTTGTGACGTCATCGCTCTGAGAGCGAATAATAGAAAGGCGTTTAATTCGCCAAAATTCACCCATTTAGAGTTCGGAAATCGGTTAAAAAAATATATGGTCTTTTTTCTGCAACATCAAGGTATATATTGACGCTTACATAGGTCTGGTGATAATGTTCCCCTTTAAACAAAGACAGCGTCGCACCTCGGTGCAACACAGCTCGTTGAAGCGAGGTATGCGGGCCCTCCTCTGTGTTATCATGTCATTCCCTGTGAGTATGGAAGCACGTTTGACACCGTGAGGTCACAGCGAGTGTAGCCCCGCTCCCCCCCTCCCACTCCTCTATTGTCTCCATCCCTTGGCCATTAAGTTAAATGGGGCTCCAGCAGGAAGCCGCAGGCCTGTTTATGACCCGAGCTGGGTACCCTTGGCCAGCAACCAGTTTACTAATGGAAGGTGCTTCGCCTAAATAAAGCTTAATGGCTCATTTAATCTCCTTTGGGCCCTGGCGAGGTATAGAAGGGGAGCAGAGAGACCAAGAAAATTTCAGGAATGAAATGTTAGTTAAAGGGGAACATTATCACCAGACCTATGTAAGCGTCAATATATGTTGCAGAAAAAAGACCATATATTTTTTTAACCGATTTCCGAACTCTAAATGGGTGAATTTTGGCGAATTAAACGCCTTTCTAATATTCGCTCTCGGAGCGATGACGTCACAACGTGGCGTCACATCGGGAAGCAATCCGCCATTTTCTCAAACACCGAGTCAAATCAGCTCTGTTATTTTCCGTTTTTTCGACTGTTTTCCGTACCTTGGAGACATCATGCCTCGTCGGTGTGTTGTCGGAGGGTGTAACAACACGAACAGGGACGGATTCAAGTTGCACCAGTGGCCCAAAGATGCGAAAGTGGCAAGAAATTGGACGTTTTTTCCGCACACTTTACCGACGAAAGCTATGCTACGACAGAGATGGCAAGAATGTGTGGATATCCTGCGACACTCAAAGCAGATGCATTTCCAACGATAAAGTCAAAGAAATCTGCCGCCAGACCCCCATTGAATCTGCTGGAGTGTGTGAGCAATTCAGGGACAAAGGACCTCTGTAGCACGGCAAGCAATGGCGGCAGTTTGTTCCCGCAGACGAGCGAGCTAACCCCCCTATCGACCCTAGCTTCCCTGGCCTGCTGACATCAACTCCAAAACTGGACAGATCAGCTTTCAGGAAAAGAGCGCGGATGAGGGTATGTCTACAGAATATATTAATTGATGAAAATTGGGCTGTCTGCACTCTCAAAGTGCATGTTGTTGCCAAATGTATTTCATATGCTGTAAACCTAGTTGTTAGTTTCCTTTAATGCCAAACAAACACATACCAATAGTTGGTTAGAAGGCGATCGCCGAATTCGTCCTCGCTTTCTCCCGTGTCGCTGGCTGTTGTGTCGTTTTCGTCGTTTTCGCTTGCATACGGTTCAAACCGATATGGCTCAATAGCTTCAGTTTCTTCTTCAATTTCGTTTTCGCTACCTGCCTCCACACTACAACCATCCGTTTCAATACATTCGTAATATGTTGAATCGCTTAAGCCGCTGAAATCCGAGTCTGAATCCGAGCTAATGTCGCTATAGCTTGCTGTTCTTTCCGCCATGTTTGTTTGTGTTGGCTTCACTATGTGACGTCACAGGAAAATGGACAGGTGTTTATAACGATGGTTAAAATCAGGCACTTTGAAGCTTTTTTTAAGGATATTGCGTGATGGGTAAAATTTTGAAAAAAACTTCGAAAAATATAATAAGCCACTGGGAACTGATTTTTAATGGTTTTAACAATTCTGAAATTGTGATAATGTTCCCCTTTAACAGAGTCATTTATTTCTCTTGCGTCCTCTCTGCTTAACGGGCAAAAGTTAAGAGCAGACATAACACACGGATTGGTCATTTTACACTTTTGTCACTAGCTTGTGAAAGCCCTGCTATTCACCACCGATGATTAATGTTGACATTGAAGATGGCCCCTTCTTTCTCCACAGGTCTAGCCTTCAATGTTTCCAACCTCAGCTCCGTGGCTCCGTTGCTACAGCTGATTTCCAGATAACTGCAATCGCATACCTCTTTAGCCACTCGCTCATCTCTGCGCTTGACAGCCTATAGCTGCACCCGCAATCTTGCTGCTGCTCCTGCCGGCTCTGGCAGCTCCGGGCGAGCTGACTGTAACCCACAAGCAGAGGTGGGTAGTAACGCGCTACATTTACTCCGTTACATCTACTTGAGTAACTTTTGGGATAAATTGTACTTCTAAGAGTAGTTTTAATGCAACATACTTTTACTTTTACTTGAGTATATTTATAGAGAAGAAACGCTACTTTTACTCCG
>NC_084554.2:12622500-12700000 GCF_033978685.3 Nerophis lumbriciformis
GAATGGCCCATTTCAAAACTTTGTTCATATATAAGGCGCACCGCATTATAAGGCGCACAGAATAGACGCTACAGTAGAGGCTGGGGTTACATTATGCATCCCATAGTTGCGAGACCTGTTGTGGCTCAATATTGGTCCATATATAAGGCGCACCGGATTATAAGGCGCAATGTCAGCTTTTGAGAAAATTTGAGGTTTTTAGGTGTGCCTTATAGTGCGGAAAATACGGTAGTAGGGCAAAACGGCGCTCGCCGAATACTCATCAGAGAATCATGTTTAATATAAATAGTGGGATTTCTACCAATTAGGGAGGTTTGTGTCATGTTGGCCTCCTACAGAAACCCTATTAAAACAAAATTATATTTTCTCCCCCCATCTTTTTCTATTTTCATACATTTTTGAAAAAGCTCCAGGGAGCCACTAGAGCCGTGCTAAGAAGCTGCATGCGGCTCTTGAGCCGCAGGTTGCTGACCCCTGGTCTAAACAGACAATTTACAGACAATTTTTTATGACATTATTGTTTCTTTTGTTAATGTCAGAGTTTGTTCTGCAAAAGGGTAATCCCTAGGAGCGTACAGTTTATGGACAGGGACCCACAGTTAAAATATACATCATTATACGATATACAAAATTCAGTAAAATACAATTCATTTCAAAATCAACCCACCCAATACCAATTTACAATTCCATACCAACCTACTAACAGGTTGACATTTATAAAGAAGGAATCTTTAAATCCACCAAATCCTATATCCTATTATTAAAATTTGATTAAAAGTTGCACCTTGAAGATTTGCAATAATCTTATCATACATACAGAGGTCAAGCCCAAAATGATGCGACTAATGTGAAATCCTCAGCCATGTGGGGTGTGCTAAATACAATAAGCACAACTCAGCAATACATTTTGCTTAAAGCGCAGCTGCGGAAGTCGCCTTCCAATGGGTCCTCCAGACCACCAAGCATTTCCATGCGAGCCCGTTTCATGGTTCAATACAGTTTTATTTTTCAATAAAAGTCTGTGGGTTGCTTTCCAGCAATTGTCCTTTGTGGCTGTGACAGGCACGCTCTCGCTCTCCACAACATTTCTCCTCCCGGTTGCTGCTTATACAGAGCGACAGGTGATTAGATAACAAGGCCCAGGTGGGCCATCTACGCACCTGTCGCTGACTTCGAGACCGGTCCTGGCACACCCTGCTTCGCTGCAGGCCCGCAGGCCACGCCCCCCTCCACAGCAGCTTTATTCAATTGGCAGCACGCGGCTCACCAAACTTTTTCATTTGGCCCGCCGAACATCACCCAGATAGGCTCGATGAAACCATTAAAACTAGGGATGCTCATGTATGCAGCACTCCCGCCACCCCACAGGGGGAAACAGCGAGGCAAATGTGTCACAATGAAGCAGCAATGGGGTGAGGAGAAGAAGACGACTCATTCAACCCTGAAAAAAATCTAAATAAATTGCAAAAGTCAGGCTTTTAACAATGACTGGACAACAAAGTACGAATGTTCTGCCCTGCGTGTAAGCTTTATCACAAAACTTGGTCAAACATTTATAAGTAGATATTGTGCATAAAGATAATTAGTTTTTGTATTGAAATTGCTGACTTTGGGATTTATTTTTTATTCGTTGTCGTGTTTTTTTTTTTGTCCGAGAGTGACTCTGGCGATCAAAGCTTGTTAAATACATGTAGCGATATTTTTGACCAGTAAAGGGCAAAGACGCTACACTTTAATTTAGTTTTTAACAGTCACATTCATTGTGTGCAATGTTTGATGTAGATGTTTAATTTTTATATGTGTAAACATTTGTAGTTTGTCTGTATTTTTACTCTTACAAACTTAAATGAAGAAAGAAGTGTAAAGAAATAAAACTGAGGAAGGAAAATAATTCAAAAGAAGGGACATCAATCCTCAAAACTTCTGGAGCTTCTGTTGCTTCATGCTGTTAACTATCTTGCAACCTGCACACTCTGGAAACGGGTAGCAAGGGCAGAATAATGAATTTATTGACAGTGCAGTGTGAAAGTTGATGTTTACTTTGTAATTAAATAAACACAGTCTTAAAGGAATATAACCTGCGAAGGCACTTTCTCTTTCTTGTCCGGCTCCTGAGCCCTTGGGCTCTTGTAACTCCGGGCCTCTTCGTTATGGTTGAATATCCCTGGTATCCCTATCCCTAATATATACCAATATATCAAAACAAACAATACTGTGCTTATAAATATCCTTTGTATAAATAACAATAGTCAACTATTTTACATTTTAAAAAGAACAGCAATGGCGTGGAGCCTTTCAAGTATATAAAAACAAACAATTTTGTTATTACCGTAAATTCCAGACTATAAGCTGGTACTTTTTTCCAACGCTTTGAATCCTGCGGTTTATAAAACGGTGTGGCCCTCGTGTTGGCCCTGCGATGAGGTGGCGACTTATCTCAGCCCGAATGCAGCTGAGATAGGCGCCAGCACTCCCCGCCACCTCGAAAGGGACAAGCGGTAGAAAATGGATGGATGGATGCTAACACGTTTACGAGTGTCAATTTGAGTAGTATTAACTTACAATGGCATTATTTTTGTATTGTTTACATTTTCGTAAATTCACCAAAATGTCACCGTGGACTTTTTGAGTCTGTTTTGCTGATGGGAGAGCAAGCTTCCGCAGCAAGTGGGTCCATGACGATGACTTCTGTTTTGTTTGATCATCTGTTTTACTGCCATGTTACAGACACCGTTTGGAAACATTTAAGGTATGTAAATAAACATTTACAAAATCTTTCTGTTTAAATAACGTATATATCTGCGGCTTATAGTCCAGTGCGGCTAATATATGGAAAAATATTTTTTCTTTTAGAATTTAGTGGGTGAGGCTTACATACGGGCGCTTTATAGACCGGAAAATACGGTAATATTGTTTCAATATGGTGGTAGTGTGACGCCATCATGTAATTTGTAATGAACTAGGCTAATAAAAGGCTTAAACATATAGGTAAATAATCATCTGTGTTTTTATAAAGTATAAACATTTCAGCTTCTTTCTCATTACGTAACGCTTTTTTGCTAAATTTTTTAATTTTGCTGTTGATTTTGTCTCTACAATGTGCCACGGGCCCATTAAAAAGCTGCAGTCAGCAAATGGCCTCCTCGGCCACTCTTTGCCTTCCTGCAGAAATAAGTAAATCAGTGGTGTTGGTAGTGTTGCCAAACGAAAAAAGAGTGTTTTCTTCCCACTTGTAGAAGTGGAGGTTTTCTGCTGGCTGTGGTAATGCACATTCCCCAGGCTTGTGGTTGCGGATCTTTGCTCTCACACTAAACCTTCATGATCGTTTGTATTTGATTGCAGAATAAATGCATGATGCAAGATACACCTTTTTCACTGTTAATAAGTATTTCTAAATAGTGCATCACAGATCATTTCTGCTGTCTTTTTTTCCTGCCAAACCAGACCTGAATGAGGTATGTTGTGAGGTGCAGTTACGCCACACCTCCAGTTATGCTACCCTGACACACTTCCGTTGTCATTTGTTTATAAGCGAGGGCAAACAGGAAGTGGCAAATCCACATTCGGGACAGGCTTCCACGGATAAATGAATGTATGGAAACACTTCTTTTTTGAGAATACAGAGAATTTACATGGCACGCCGAGGTATTCTATACTGAAAGTATCGATCATTTTGACAACCCTAATTGAGACTATTTTAATCATGATGTCATCCACATCTTCAAGATGTGTCCCCTTGACCTTGTGAAAGCAGGAGAAAAAAATCAGATAGACCCAGGTCAGGTGAGCTGGGAGGTAGCTCCAGCGTGGGGATGTTCATCTCAGCCAGGAACTGTTGGATTGGAGGCACCTTTTCTTGGTGTTTCATGGTTTTAAAGTTGTCCTGCCACAACTCTCGCCCCCTCTCGCGTACTGAACGAATCGTCTGGCTCTGTGGTAAGAACTTGCAGTGGATAGTGCCATCAGCAGTCCTGGAACTTTTCAGACACCCCTCATTTTGTAGGAGGGTTTTCTTGATACCAATATTTTGGGACCGGTACCAAAATGTATTTCGATACTTTTATAAATAAAGGGGACCACAAAAAATGGCATCCATCCATCCATTTTCTACCGCTTATCCCTTTCGGGGACGAGGGGGTGCTGGAGCCTATCTCAGCTACAATCGGGCGGAAAGCGGGGTACACCCTGGACAAGTCGCCACCTCATCGCAGGGCCAACACAGATAGACAGACAACATTCACACTCACATTCACACACTACGGCCAATTTAGCATTATTGGGTGTGTGAATGTGAGTGTGAATGTTGTCTGTCTATCTGTGTTGGCCCTGTAATGAGGTGGCGACTTGTCCAGGGTGTACCCCACCTTCCGCCCGATTGTAGCTGAGATAGGCTCCAGCGCCCCCCGCAACCCCTAAGGGAATAAGCGGTAGAAAATGGATGGATGGGTTTATTTTAACAAAAAATCTTAGGGAAAATTAAACATCTGTTTTTATTGCAATTGAAGAACAAGTTTGTCCTTAAATAAAATAGTGAACATACTAGACAACTTGTCTTTTATTAGTAAGTAAGCAAACAAAGGCTCCTAATTTGTCTTCTGATTTATGCAGTAACATATTGTGTCATTTATCATTCTATTATTTTGTCAAAATGATAAAGGACAAGCTGTAAAACTGGATTATTAATCTACTTGTTAATTTACTGTTAATATCTGGTTATTTTCCGTTTTAACATGTTCTATTTACACTTCTGTTAAAATGTAATAATCACTTATTCTTCTGTTGTTCGGATACTTTACATTAGCTTTGGGCATACTTGCCAACCTTGAGACCTTCGAATTGGGGAGATTGAGGGGAGGGGGTGTATATTGTAGCCCGGAAGAGTTAGGGATGCAAGGGGTTCTGGGTATTTGTTCTGTTGTGTTTATGTTGTGTTACGGTACGGATGTTCTCCCGAAATGTGTTTGTCATTCTTGTTTGGTGTGGGTTCACAGTGTGGCGCATATTTGTAACAGTGTTAAAATTGTTTATACGGCACACTCAGTGTGACCTGTATGGCTGTTGATCAAGTATGTATTGCAGTCACTTTCGTGTGTATGCAGAAGCCGCATACAACATGTGACAAGCTATTTGTATGGTGAAAAGGCGGACGCGTCGACAGGTTGTAGAGGGCGCTAAAGGCAGTGCTATCACGGCACGCCCTTAATATTGTTGTCCGGGTGAAAATCGGGAGAAATTCGGGAGAAAAGTTGCCCTGGGAGATTTTCGGGAGGGGCACTGAAATTCGGGAGTCTCCCAGACAAATCGGGAGGGTTGGCAAGTATGGTTTTGGGTGATACCACAAATGTAGGTATCGATTCGATACCAAGTAGTCACAAGGTCATACATTGGCCACAATTTAAGTTCTCATGTGTCCAGGGAAGTATTTCCTGAGTTTATGAATATAATATGAATTAAAAAAAAAAAAATTTTTGTGATGATAAAAAATATTGATGTAATCAATATAGTATTGACTGGATACACTCCTGTACTTGGTATAATTACAGTGGATGTCAGGTGTAGATCCACCCATGGCATTTGTTTACATTGTGACGCCGGTGAGCTACAGTGTGTAGTAAAGCATGTTTAGCTATTCCTCTGCAGGAAGGAATAGCTAAAGGGATGATACTTGTAAGAAACTTACTTTATTTGTCACCATGGAGGCGAGGATTAGTGATTTAGAAGTAGCTAAAACACTGCCGATTGCGGATGGACATTAGTCGCTAACTAGCTAGCCATGTCTTAAAGCACCTCTTCCTGAGGGCGTTTCAGTGTTATAGCTTCACCTTTATCGTTAGTTTTAAGCCAAAATGCGTCCATTCTCTCTTTTCTGTCAACACATTGTCTGCTTGTAAGTACTCCGTGATTGTGCGCTGCCGAACATGCTCCTCTGCTCGTAAATCCAGCAATATCACGAGGGGACGACGACGCGGCGTCATGCCTGTAAAAAAAATAAAAAATTATGGCGAACCGGTACTTGTGAGCATCAAGGATGACATCAGAGCACGTTATTTTTGCTGAAGCACAGCAGCAATTGGGCGGCGCTTTCTGCGGTCTTTTGACTTCATGCCGCCCAGGAAACATCGTGGTCATCGATGTTGCTTAAGATGATTTGGCAGTGACGAAGAGAGCAGCTCTGGAGGTTGTTCATTGGCTGACCAGAGGAACCGTGGCAGAAAATAGACTTTCCCCTCAACGTGTGTCACTATTTTCTGACTCAGAACAAGTGGTGATGTGATTATCTGATAGAAGGTAAAAAGTGACCACTTAAGAAGCTGCTCAAAGGCCTCCTGTCAGCTAAAATGACCCATTAAAGAAGTGGGGAGCAGGGAAAGTGCATTTTCCAAATTGAACAGTGGGATTTACAGTCCGTTTAACGCTGCTGACCCTTAACACGCTAATGTTTGTTTGGTGTCATCAGCCATCCCTCCCCATCTTTTATCGCCTCCATTGTCGAGCTATCTATTTAATTGAAGGAAGTTAATTGAATGAAAATGATCAACTAAGCTTGTATTAATATTGCTAATGGAACTTTCTTCTTGGCTATGTTTGGAGAACAATGTCACGCCGGAGTTTGGGAAAGGCCCATTAAGGCTTGCACTTAACCCGATGGGCTAATCAAGGAATGCTTATTCATTCTCGGAGTCAGGGGCGAGCGCGCTACAAACCCATCGCCAAGCTCCTTTTACAGCATTTTGCACTCGCCGTTATTGCCGACTTCCGTTGCCTCCCAGCAATCGGCCAGGATTGATTGTCGTCCTATGAAAATGACGCGCATTAGAAGAGAACTCTTCGATTGGGACGTTACTCCCCAAGCA
This sequence comes from Nerophis lumbriciformis, assembly GCF_033978685.3. NCBI lineage: Eukaryota > Metazoa > Chordata > Actinopteri > Syngnathiformes > Syngnathidae > Nerophis > Nerophis lumbriciformis. Next base: position 12,629,355 of record NC_084554.2, read on the forward strand.
TTATATGGGAATGGTCCTGCTGTGACTGTTATGAGGGACATAGGAACTCATTTAGCGGGTCTTGTGGAGGTGAGGTTAAAAGGAGGCTGTCTTTAAGCAGAGGGACAAACACAGAAGATTGTTTTCAGTAGAATGTTCACAGCCCGACAAGAATGAGTTGGATGTATATTTTCCACAATAACAATATAGGGGCAGCTCGATTTAAGAACTTAATCGGTTCTTAAACAGGGTTTGTAAATGGAAAAGTTTGTATAATGAAGCAAATGTTTCCCTAAGAAACAATGTAAATATGAATAATAACCCTTGACAAATAAAATATATTTTTAATGAAGGTTTGCACACAGTGCTACTTTATATTAAACAAACAAATAAAAAGGGGGACACAGATCAACTCTTTATGAACAGGCCAAAACAACAACAACAACAAGCTGCTGTCCCCTCTGTATGCACTGCTCTGCCAACTCGCGCACACACACACAAAAGTCCCTTTGGTGTCCTCACAAACGATCAGAAATCCTTAACTTTAGCAACCATATTGCTACAATGATAACCATATAGAAAAGTAAAATGCACCTAAATTAACATCGGCAAGGAAGGAGCTGACGAGAAAGTAGCATACAGACAGATGGAGAGAAGAGAGGGAACGGGGGCGAAGGGACGTGTGTGTGTGTGTGGGTGTGTGTACTTTGTAAGAGGTGCCGCTGAACGAGAGGCAGCACTTCTCCTCCGCTGTGAAGTAAGTCTACTTAAACATATTTTTCCAGAAAAGTCCGGTTTCATCATTTTAAAATTGGGTTTAAAAATGCTGTAGATTTCAGCAATAATAAGTTATTAGAGTATCTACACATTATGTATTACATTTGTAGTGCATTAATTCTTATTCTTAACTGAAAGAGCCATGATTTTCTATATGAAAAAAGGAAAAGCATTTTAAAGTTATTATTATGATTTGAAAGTTATGAAATAGGTAAAGGAGGATTTATTATATGATTGTTTCATTAGTTCATATTTTAGATCAAATGTAATATGGCAGTCAACTATCAGCTTTGCAAACTCACTTGATCAATCAATCAATCAATCAATGTTTGTTTATATAGCCCTAAATCACAAGTGTCTCAAGGGCTGCACAAGCCACAACGACATCCTCGGTACAGAGCCCACATACTTGATGACAGGGCCAGTTTCAGGCAGGCATATATGAGGGAGCAGTCAGAAATGTGAAGGGTGCATCATGTGTACACAATGCTCCATCACGCTCCTGCACCTTTTTATCTTGCTAATACACAAGTAACATTGCTTTCTTCATAGAATTTGATTGTTGGCTATGCGTCCAACTCCAACCTGGAAAAGTGGATTGCACTTTGTCAGGCCTGTATACTTTCAGACCTGTACAACTTGGGTGTGCCACCTGAAGTCCAAGCTCCTGCTGGTATAGCGCTCAAAGTCACCGAGGTACTCAACCCCCTGACCACTGGGAATCTCTCAAGGGAGAAACTAAAAAACAAAAGTAGAATAAACAAAATATAGTATCAATCATCCACATTTTATCAACCATCACAACATGTATCTTAACTTGATGGCCTAATTCTTATTTGGAATTTAACCTTAAGCAGGACTTCACACACACAATAGTCAACATTTACAAAAACTGAAAGGTACAGTAATCTTATGAATAATACCAAAACATTATTTTCAAACTAATTTATCATCAGGTCAGCTGCATAATTCCTCAACGTTTCTGCATTCTCCACTCATTTAAACAGAGAAACTTAACAGCACTGCCCACACTCTAGACCAGTGGTTCTTAACCTTGTTGGAGGTACCGAACCCCACCAGCAGAGGTGGGTAGAGTAGCCAGAAATTGTACTCAAGTAAGAGTACTGTTACTTTAGAGATTTATTACTCAAGTAAAAGTAAGGAGTAGTCACCCAAATATTTACTTGAGTAAAAGTAAAAAGTATGTTGTAAAAAAACTACTCAAGTACTGAGTAACTGATGAGTAACATACACACACATATCATATATATATATATATATATATATACACACACACACACACATATATATATATATACACACACACACACATATATATATATATCCATCCATCCATTTTCTACCGCTTATTCCCTTTGGGGTCGCGGGGGGCTATATATATATATATATATATATATATATATATATATATATATATATATATATATATATATATATACATACATTGATATATACAGTATATAATTTTTTTTTTTTTTTTTGCCGTTTTTGTTTACATGTTAATAGTGTTTTAATGAATATACATGCATGTTTAACACATATAGATTCCTTTCTTTCATGAAGACAAGAATATAAGTTGGTGTATTACCTGATTCTGATGACTTGCATTGATTGGAATCAGACAGTAGTGATGACAAACGTCCATGTTTTCAAATGGAGGAGAAAAAAAGTTCCTCCTTTCTGTCTAATACCACATGAAAGTGGTTGGTTTTTGGCATCTTATATGTCCAGCTTCCATATTCGTTTTTATACACTTTACAAGAAATACATTGGCGGCAAACTCCGTAGCTTGCTAGCTTGTTTGCGCAGGCTTTCGGAGACTCTTATTTTGAAAGCGCAGGCGCGATGGAGCGGCACTTTTATTGTGAAGACAGGAACTGTGCAGTCAGTCTTTAGGCTTTTGAAATAAAAAATTGTCTTTTTTCCTTCACACTTTTGATTGATTGATTGGAACTTGTATTAGTAGATTGCACAGTACAGTACATATTCCGTACAATTGACCACTAAATGGTAACACCCCAATAAGTTTTTCAACTTGTTTAAGTCAGGTCATGTGACCACCTGGCTCTGTTTGATTGGTCCAACGTCACCAGTGACTGCATCTGATTGGTGGAACGAAGTGAAACGTCACCAGTAAGGCAGGCACTTTGAAGGTCTGTCTGACAGACCAAAACAAACAAAGCGTGCATTAACAGATCGATAAAAATTAGTAGCGAGTAGCGAGCTGAATGTAGATAAAAGTAGCGGAGTAAAAGTAGCGTTTCTTCTCTATAAATATACTCAAGTAAAAGTAAAAGTATGTTGCATTAAAACTACTCTTAGAAGTACAATTTATCCCAAAAGTTACTCAAGTAGATGTAACGGAGTAAATGTAGCGCGTTACTACCCACCTCTGCCCACCAGTTTCATACGCGCATTCACCGAACCCTTCTTTAGTGAAAAATAAAATGGAGTTTTTTTTCAAATTCAAGACAAAGTTATATGTTTTTGGTAACACTTTAGTATGGGGAACATATTCTAAGTAACAAAGACTTAATTTAGAGTTATTTGGTTAGGGTTAGGGTTAGAGGGTGAGGGTTATAATAAGGCCATGCCGAATAAGGCATTAATAAGTACTTAATAATGACTAGTTAAGAGCCAATATGTTACTAATTTGCATGTTAATAAGCAACTAATTAATGGTGAATATGTTCCCCATACTAAAGTGTTACGATGTTTTTTTACTGGTGCACAAAATTAACCGTGCATGAACATCACCTTGTTCAAACAACAAAACCAACACAGTGCATAAACTCACAACAAATTACACACCTGCAAATCAGTCTGACTTCTGCTGTTGTCATATCCGTAATACGCCGATAGGGAGAAGTGTTTATTTACACGATGAGTCGGGTGTGTCTTGACCTCCGCCGAACCCCTGAGCCCGACTCACCGAACCCCTAGGGTTCCATCGAACCCAGGTTAAAAACCACTGCTCGAGACATAGTAATGTTTTTTTTATGGTGTGTTTTTACCCACTAACAGGGAGTCAAGAGGTCCCCATGTCGACTATGTCCATAGAGTTGAAGCATGCACATGGTTGTGGTTGGACACATGCCTCTGTAGCCCCTTGTCTCCAAGTGTTGCTTTCCGCTTGTTAAATGCAGTTAAGGTAAAAACATCACTCTCATTAACAATGCTGCCATATTTGCGACAGGGGGAACAAAAGCAGGCATCCCTCATAGAATACCCCAGCCATGATTGTGTGCGCTACCAGGCAGGGTTGAATGATCTCAATGTTGCACCAAATGCACAGCCAGTATTGACTGAGATTGTACATAGTTTATTAGAAAGCACCTTTATTTGGACTACAATGCAAAGTATAAAAGTAGCATGATGTTTAAAGACAATAAATATCTTTCAGGCACTTTTTCCAATTTTTTTATGCTGCGCCTTTGGCAAAGCAGTTATGTATGTGTGTTGTGAAACGGAGTTACGATGCATGCCTTCATTATAATTTGTTTATGAACGCAGGAGACCCGGAAGCAGCAAATACACTGAGCTTTAACTTACAGTTGTGTAGATGTCACGATGACTCGCCTGCTGATGGCATCATATAGTGCCAAAAATAAAATGTGTTCTCTTCACTTTCCGTTGGGTGTTGACAAATTACAATGCGGAACATGTTAAATCCACACATTATCGTTTTGGCGCCGCCGGAGATAACTTGAACTTTCTCAGCTCACAAGGGAAAGCATTTGATTGGCTCTCCTTCATAGTAAACCCCACCCTCTTTCAGGGTACGCCGTTAAAGTACCGTGATTGGATATATTCCAAACTTGTCAGAAGTCTTCATGGTCTTTCTTGTTGGAATCAATACAGTAACATCATACAATACTACTCGTTAACGTAAACACAAGATCACATTAAAGGCCTACTGAAATGCGATTTTCTTATTCAAACGGGGATAGCAGGTCCATTCTATGTGTCATACTTGATCATTTCGCGATATTGCCATATTTTTGCTGAAAGGATTTACTAGAGAACATCGACGATAAAGTTTGCAACTTTTGGTCGCTGATAAAAAAGCCTTGCCTGTACCGGAAGTAGCAGACGAGTAGCGTGACGTCACAGGTTGTGGAGCTCCTCACATCTGCACATTGTTTACAATCATGGCCACCAGCAGCTACAGCGATTCGGACCGAGAAAGCGACGATTTCCCCATTAATTTGAGCGAGGATGAAAGATTTGTGGATGAGGAAAGTGAGAGTGAAGGACTAGAGGGCAGTGGGAGCGATTCAGATAGGGAAGATGCTGTGAGAGGCGGGTGGGACCTGATATTCAGCTGGGAATGACTAAAACTGTAAATAAACACAAGACATATATATACTCTATTAGCCACAACACAACCAGGCTTATATTTAATATGCCACAAATTAATCCCGCATAACAAACACCTCCCCCCTCCCGTCCATATAACCCGCCAATACAACTCAAACACCTGCACAACGCACTCAATCCCACAGCCCAAAGTACCGTTCACCTCCCCAAAGTTCATACAGCACATATATTTCCCCAAAGTTACGTACGTGACATGCACATAGCGGCACGCATGTACGGGCAAGCGATCAAATGTTTGGAAGCCGCAGCTGCATGCGTACTCACGGTACCGTGTCTGCGTATCCAACTCAAGGTCCTCCTGGTAAGAGTCTCTGTTGTCCCAGTTCTCCACAGGCCAATGGTAAAGCTTGACTGTCATCTTTCAGGAATGTAAACAATGAAACACCGGCCGTGTTTATGTTGCTGAAGTCGGCCGCAATACACCGCTTCCCACCTACAGCTTTCTTCTTTGCTGTCTCCATTGTTCATTGAACAAATTGCAAAAGATTCACCAACACAGATGTCCAGAATACTGTGGAATTTTGCGATGAAAACAGACGACTTAATAGCTGGCCACCATGCTGTCCCAAAATGTCCTCTACAATCCGCGACGTCACGTGCTGACGTCATCATACCGAGACGTTTTCAGCAGGATATTCCGCGCAAAATTTAAAATTGCACTTTAGTAAACGGCCGTATTGGCATGTGTTGCAATATTAATTTTTCATCATTGATATATAAACTATCAGACTGCGTGGTCGGTAGTAGTGGGTTTCAGTAGGCCTTTAACAACAGTGATTTAAACACATATAAAAGTTAACATTTTCCGATGAGATAAAAATGTACATGTCTACAAACAAACAATATCCGTCCACTTATATGTGCAATGTTTTAAAATACCTTCATTATAAGATCAACTATTCCAGTCACACATCAATAAGACACGAATCAATGCTTACAGTATTTAGGTCTAAAAATTTTAAGAAAAATATGAAAGGCTTTACTTCCAAACATTGAAAAAAGCTCTGTACATAAAGCTGTCATGATCCGTGGTCCGGATCATGTTTTGTTATGTTCTGTTAGTTTTGGACTCCATGAGTTCCTGTTTTTGTGCACCCTTGTTTGTTTTAGTTACCACGGTTACTTATTATTTCCACCTGTCTCTGATTAGTGTTCGCCCGCTCACCTGCTGCCCGAGCACTAATCAGAGGCATTATTTAAGCCTGCCTTTGCCGGTCAGTCTGCCTGGCGTCATTGTTTGCTGTATGCAACAGTCACGTAGGTTCATGTCTTGTTTCGAGTTTATGCTAAGTGTTTGCTACATGCACCTGTCACGTAAGTTTTGTTTGTTCATGCCAGTTAGTAAGTTTTCCTTGTCCATAGTCTATGCTAAGTGTTAGTTTTGCTTCGAGTGCGATCAGGCTCTCCTTTGATTTCGTGAGGAACAAATCATGTTTTTACCTGCACGCCTTGTCCGGAGTAGTCCGTCTGCATTCCTGCGAAAACCCCGTCGTGACAGAAGCTGTGTGTAATGCCCGAATCTTTAGCTTTTTCTCCAAATATAAAGAGGAGTGAACAATACGAATGTTGCTCAACATTTCATTTTTATTTTAACACAATTTTAAGTTAATCAAGTCACGCCAAGCTTTATATATCTGGGGCCGTATTTATCAAGCGTCTTAGAATTACCCCTAAGAAGTCTGCTAAGAGTTGACTTATGAGTAAAGAAATTCTTCGCTGAAAGCTGCACTTAAAAGTTAGTTATCAAGCGTCTTACTCACACTTTCAGCGAAGTGTAGGACTGAATCTTAAGTGTCACACTCAGAGCTGAATTACGACATTACTGTGTGCCGTAAACGGAATTTTAGGTGACGTCATTTCTGTGTCCATAGAAATGACCAATAACGGAAGGGAATCCCTTGTCTAAGAATAAAGAAATATCTTAGAAATATTTAAGTGGACAATGGAAGTGTATATTTTGACAATAAACTACAAAATAATACAAAACAAACAAACAATATTGGCAATGAATCAAAAATAAATGTTTCCTTTTCTTTCCAATTCATTTTCCCAGTGGCGAGATATCGAAGCATTGGGATGACCTTTAGTTCTGCTGTGAAAGCTCTGCTGCGTGATGTTGCTGATGAGATGACGCCCCTTATCTGTGACAAAAATAATACCCGCTCTGTCTAAACCAGGGGTGCTCATTACGTTGATCGCGAGCTACCGGTCGATCTCGGAGGGTGTGTCAGTCGATCACCAGCCAGGCATTAAAAAAATAGTCCTAAAAATGAGCGATCATAAATCTTCACTATGACGTCACTTTCGTCACTTGATTGACATTCACGGCGCCCGAGGGTCTTCTGAGATGACGCTGGCTGCTGCCAGCTCATTAAAATTACCGACTGGAAGGCGAGAAACACTTTATTTCAACAGACTGGCGCCGTACCTGTCGTCAAAACTCCAAAGACCGACTGCACAGTTGCACAGTTGCGCTAACAAAATAAGAGTCTCAGAAAGCTGGCGTGCACAAGCTAGCAAGCTACGGAGTTTGCCGACAATATATTTCTTGTAAAGTGCATACAAAGGAGTACGTAAGCTGGACAAATAAGATGCCAAAAACCAACCACTTTCATGTGGTATTGGACAGAAAGGAGGACTTTTTTTCTCCTCCATTCGAAAATGCGGACATTATCAGCACCACTGTCTGATTCCTATCAATGCAAGTCATCGGAATCAGGTAATACACCAACTTTTATTCTTGTCTTCATGAAAGAAAGGAATCTATATGTGTTAAACATGCTTGTATTATCTTTAAACACCTTTAACTTATTAACAATATTAACTATATGTGTTAAACATGCTTGTATTATCTTTAAACGCCTTTAAGTTGTTAACAATATTAACTATATGTATTAAACATTCTTGTATTATCATTAAACACCTTTAATTTTTTAACAATATTAACTGTGTTAAACATGCTTGTATTATCATTAAACACCTTTAACTTGTTAACAATATTAACTATATGTATTAAACATGCTTGTATTATCATTAAACACCTTAAATTTTTTAACAATATTAACTATATGTGTAAAACATGCTTGCATTATCTTTAAACACCTTTTACTTTTTAACAATATTAACTATATGTGTTAAACATGCTTGCATTATCATTAAACACCTTTAACTTGTTAACAAAAACATATATTTCATAAATAAGTAAATGTAAATGATATATATGAATGAGGGAGATCCCCACGACTTGATCAATTGAAAAGTAGCTCGCCTGCAGAAAAAGTGTGAGCACCCCTGGTCTAAACGATACCGTTTGATCAGCTGCTCGTCAAACAAAGCCAGGACATCCTTCCGCTCCCTGAACGTTCGCGCACGTCTCTCTCGCCTCAGTGCCATCCCCGCTGACAACTCCTAACCACTTAGGACACCTCTGAAGGTCTGTTAAATATCGTGGAGAGTAGGAGTGATTCTTAGACTTAAGAAAGTTGTTAAATAGCTTTTATTCTTAAATTTGAGAGTAGGACTACATTTCGCAAATTCTCAGGACTTAAGTGTAAAATGGCACTCTTAAGACGCTTGATAAATACGGCCCCTGGTGTTAGATGTTTTAAAGTATATGAATAAAGCTATGCTTACATTTTAAAGTTGCTCTTTTCGCTTTGGGTAGTGCCGCCAAGTTGAAAATTAATTTTCAGAGCTGGGCTTGCAAAGGATCTTGGGGTATGAAAGGGTGCAAAGGATACTTGACATGAACACTTAATGCTAATGGGGAAAAAAGGACACAATTGTCAGCCAGATTCGAAGAACACTCGGAGCGTTTTTGAACTGGGACAGCCTTTGCACACGAAGGCATATTTGGCTAGATGTAAAAGTTTGTAAGTCGCTAAGTTTGACAATAAAGGGCTTTGTAAATTGAAGTTCCACTGTATATCAATGCATGGCAAAACAAATAGTCTTGTGCTGTGTCTCTGCATTCTCAGGCTGATGTCAGCAATCCTCGTCAGTAATTAACAAGACTTACAGGGCAGGGCTAGACCGTTTTTCTTTTATACTCCCCATAAACGCTGCACTAATGTCTTCATTCTCAAATTGCTTTGCTGCCCTAATCACCCTCCTGTTCACTATGCTGACCATTCTTGTCTAACTGGTGGGACGCTGATTTGGATATGATGTATTGGCCAGGTCATCACTAACTTGGTGAAAATGCTGAAAGCTCGCGACATCAGACGACCCTTCTGTCCAGCTGATCATTGGTTGTCCGAGGAAGTCAACATTCGAGCAGATAAGGTGATGTTGAAGTTTGACCACAAAAAAACAAACACTTGTTTGTCCAGTGAAAAAATACAATTAAAACAGTTGTAGTAATGCTTGTTTCTTGTTGTTAATTACTCTTTCATGTTCAGGTCACCCAGCTATACGTGCCTTCTGCGAGACGTGTGGCGAACACGAAGGATGGGCAGGATTGGACCACTTCAGTCTACACAGGATGGTATCCCCATGTCTTCATTATTTGGTTGTTGATTGAAAATTATAGCAGTGATGTTGCATGCATCATAGTGAGGGTGCACTGTAGCAACATAGGCTAATCGTATTGTCATTAAGGTGCATCTGTAGTACACAGACACAGGCGGGGCTTTATGCATCAGCCTCACAGTCTGCGACGTTAGTGCCTGGCTACTAGGGTTCAGGCCTCGAATGTTTTCTGAATAGCCCCGAATCTTAATTTTACTTTTGAGGAGGGGAAAAAATCATCTTGGAAATAACGCGCAGTGCCAAAGTCTGCAAATCAGAGCCGAAAGAGAGTACGACCAACTAAACAACAGGTGACATCTTTGCTAACAAGGATGTGTGCGGCTGTGCCTGGAAACATTCAATTGCTATCGTTTTGACAGTAGTTTTCTGACTAAATAAATTAAAATAATATGTCTATATGTAGTTCTAAACATACTTCAGCTCATAAACCTGCAATAAAACATGCTTTCATTTTGTGAAAGTACAATTTTGCAGCTGTATTTGACACACTTTGCTGCTACATTCCCGCAGTGTTTTGTGACCATCAGGCACTCTAACACGCACCCGACAGCGCAATAAACGTAAAAAAAAAATACACAGAACGACCCAAAAAATAACTTATTACCCTGATCTTCATTAGTTTTGGACCAACAATCACAGGGAAATTATGACTTTTGCGTGAAGTGTGTCAACTTGTCGGAGTACGTCCTCAGGCTTCTACTTTCCAGGTGAGATGCATGATCCATGATCGACAATAAACTTCCAGGCATACTTGCCAACCTTGAGACCTCCGATTTCGGGAGGTGGGGGGAGGGGGTGGGCGTGGTCGGGGTGGGACGGGGGCGTGGTTGGGGGCGTGGCTAAAAGGGGAGGAGTATATTTACAGCTAGAATTCACCAAGTCAAGTATTTCATATATATATATATATATATATATATATATGTATAAGAAATACTTGACGTTCAGTGAATTCTAGCTATATATATATATATATATATATATATATATATATATATATATATATATATATATATATATATATATTTATTTTACTATATATATATATATAAATATATATATATATATATATATATATATATATATACATATATATATATATATATATATATATTTATTTATTTTACTATATATATATAAATATATATATATATATATATATATATATATATATATATATATATATATATATATATATATATATATATATATATATATATATATATATATATATATATATATATATATATATATATTCATTTATTTACACATATACACACACATAACACTCATCTACTCATTGTTGAGTTAAGGGTTGAATTGTCCATCCTTGTTCTATTCTCTGTCACTATTTTTCGAACCATGCTGAACACCCTCTCTGATGGTGCATTGCTGTGTGGCACGCACAAAAGTGCTTTCATCAAATGCACTAGATGGCAGTATTGTCCTGTTTAAGAGTGTCTCAACATTGCTGTTTACGGCAGACGAACTGCTTTACGGTATACAAAAAAGTGACTGCTGTTGTTGTGTGTTGTTGCCACGCTGGGAGGACGTTAATGAAACTGCCTAACAATAAACCCACATAAGAAACCAAGAACTCGCCCTCCATCATTCTATAGTTATAACGTGATTGGGCAGGTACGCTTTTTTATATTGTGGAGGACCTGAGTCCGCCTGAATTTCGGGAGATATTCGGGAGAAAATTTGTCCCGGGAGGTTTTCGGGAGAGGCGCTGAATTTCGGGAGTCTCCCGGAAAATCCGGGAGGGTTGGCAAGTATGCTTCCAGGGAGCAAGGAAGCGAGTCGAAGAAGCCAGTCCATCATGTTGAAATTTTACACAAGCTTGTTATCACAGCACCACTATAAATAGTTTGTCTGCATTAGCACTTATAATAACAATGTCTCTAATACTTGGTTAATATTCAAGTCACGAAATGTAAATAGAGTATTGTTGGTGATTTTTGAATGGTTATTTATTGGGTTTTATGGGCGAAATAGAGGACTTCCAATTGGAAGTTTATTTAATGGAATGCATTTAGAAAAATCCATTCATCGTCATGTCTTTCATAATGATTGTGAATGATAGGCAAAATCCAAAAATAACGCTGCATTAAAGCATTTTAATTTGAAAGTTGAGATGCTGTATTTGGAAGCAAAAAAAACCAAACACTATTTTGCACATGTTAAAAGATCCATTACTCATCTGGGCTAAATCCCGAGATCTTTTTTAATCCTAAATTGGGCTCTGCTCAAATGTGTGTGAAAAGAAGCTGTTAACAATGTGTGGATGAGCTCCCTGTGTTGGCCTAATTCAATTAGCCTGAGAGTACCTGATGAACTCAGCCACAACTGCTCCTTCTGTTTGCTCGGCCTTTTCTCATTTCTTTAATTGGACAGACCCCCGCGCTGATGGACGAGCGGCGTATTGACCACCCGGCGGCCGTATTTCTCCTCAAAGATGGAAGGCTGATGGCGAAATGCAGATCAGACTGACTAATTGAGCAGAATAATTGAGCTGGAGTGGACGCTAAGTGAGGAGGGTGTAGAGGAGTTTTGCAATGGTGGCGTTTTTTGTTTTTTTCCCCTCAAACGTCGAAATCTAGAGTTTAACAGAAAACAAACATCAGCCTAATGGATGGAAAGCTTGAAGATGGGCCAATTAAACAGGCTTGATGGAAGTGGATGCTAATGATGATGATGATGATGATGATGCAAGTTTTAATTTTTGCATCCCTCTGCAGTGGACTCGGAGACTCCCCAGCTGTCGGCGGGGAGACATCTGGACATCCTGACAAAGCTCCTTTGCGGGTCAAGGTAATAAACCCCCACCACCCGTCCTTTCACCTGCACCATCTAATTAACAATCAACAAGAAAAGGTAATACGTATAGTAAGTATAATACTCATTGAGGAGATTTTCCTTTAACAATGTTTATTTTTAATGTAGAGCGGTACCTTGAGTTTAGTTAGAAGCAGAGGTGGGTAGTAACGCGCTACATTTAAATGATAAATGATAAATGGGTTGTACTTGTATAGCGCTTTTCTACCTTCAAGGTACTCAAAGCGCTTTGACACTACTTCCACATTTACTCCGTTACATCTACTTGAGTAACTTTTGGGATAAATTGTACTTCTAAGAGTAGTTTTAATGCAACATACTTTTACTTTTACTTGAGTATATTTATAGAGAAGAAACGCTACTTTTACTCCGCTACTTTTATCTACATTCAGCTCGCTACTCGCTACTAATTTTTATCGATCTGTTAATGCACGCTTTGTTTGTTTTGGTCTGTCAGACAGACCTTCAAAGTGCCTGCGTTTCAACAAATACAGTCACTGGTGACGTTCACTCCGTTCCACCAATCAGATGCAGTCACTGGTGACGTTGGACCAATCAAACAGAGCCAGGGGTCACATGACCTGACTTAAACAAGTTGAAAAACGTATTGGGGTGTTACCATTTAGTGGTCAATTGTACGGAATATGTACTGTACTGTGCAATCTACTAATACAAGTTCCAATCAATCAATCAAAAGTGTGAAGGAAAAAAGACCATTTTTTATTTCAACCGTACACCCCGTCAAAAGCCTAAAGACTGACTGCACAGTTCCTGTCTTCACAATAAAAGTGCCGCTCCATCGCGCCTGCGCTTTCAAAATAAGAGTCTCCGAAAGCCTGCGCAAACAAGCTAGCAAGCTACGGAGTTTGCCGCCAATGTATTTCTTGTAAAGTGTATAAAAACGAATATGTAAGCTGGACATATAAGATGCCAAAAACCAACCACTTTCATGTGGTATTAGACAGAAAGGAGGAACTTTTTTTCTCCTCCATTTGAAAACGTGGACGTTTGTCATCACTACTGTCTGATTCCAATCAATGCAAGTCATCAGAATCAGGTAATACACCAACTTATATTCTTGTCTTCATGAAAGAAAGGAATCTATATGTGTTAAACATGCATGTATATTCATTAAAACACTATTAACATGTAAACAAAAACGGCAAAAAAAAAATAAAAAAATTATATACTGTATATATCAATGTATGTATATATATATATATATATATATATATATATATATATACAGTGTTGGGACTAACGCGTTACAAAGTAACGCGTTACTGTAACGCCGTTAGTTTCGGCGGTAACTAGTAATCTAACGCGTTATTTTTTATTTTCAGTATCTCAGTTACCGTTACTACATGATGCGTTACTGCGTTATTTTACGTTACTTTTTATGTAGTATAAAGTGTGTTTTATCGGAGCGCTGCTCTGTCATCGTTCTGATTCTTCTTGTGTCACAAGCCGGAGAAGAGAGAGAGACATGCGCTCTGTGTGGGTGTGTCTGAGTGTGAGTGTGGGGAGGTAGGGAGGAGAGGGGGGCGTGTCTGATCATGGCGGAGCCAGAAGTCGAGTTTGTTAACATGGAGATATTTTCACTACTTTTCTTTTGTCGAGCACAAAGAAAATAACATTTTAGTTAAATGTAAATTGTGCTTTGGATCAAAGATGCCATCTACTGCCCAAAACAGAAATTCAAATCTGCTGAAACAAGCTACATAGCAACATGCTTCGACGAAGCTAGTAAAGAGAGACAGAGACTCCAATGACACTTCACCTCCACCACCACTTAAGGATTAACTCTGCCTCTGCTCATTCACCGCTGAAGGTACACACACTCTGTCAATCAATGTTCCCTCTAATTGTTCATGTGTGTGAGCAAACGCAAAAAGTCCCTGAGCATTGAGTGGAGCCCATGTGAGCAACATCACACGTGCACACTGTGGCTACACCAGCAGCACACCTGTCCCAAACCTGACTAAATAACAAGTTCAATCTCCATCCATCCATCCATTTTCTACCGCTTGTCCCTTTCGGGGTCGCTGGAGCCTATCTCAGCTGCATTCGGGCGGAAGGCAGGGTACACCCTGGACAAGTCCCCACCTCATCACAGGGCCAACACAGATAGACAGACAACATTCTCTTATTATTATAATCAAATGACAGCAGTCATTTCCATTTCTAATATAAGTGTTTAGGCCCACTTACAATGACAATAACAACAAATATTGTTTTTCATGAACTGTGTACTTGTATTGTTTGTCTGGGTGGAGGTCCTGCTTTGGAAATAATTGGTACCCCTTTCAGACATTGCATTTAGTTCCCATTAAAACATTCACATGTTGCACAATGAGATGTAAGCAGGGGATCATGTGTACATTCCTGCAACTTCCTGTTTGTAAAAAATATATTTTTATTAGTATTTATTTAATATACTAACAGCATTTAATGATTAATATTTATAAATTAAGATTCCTAATAAATGACACTAGAATAAGCACACATTTGATTGGTAAATCATAGTGTAACGACCTGGAATTACACTTTATGTGTGGTGTTGGAGTTGTCCGACTTTTTGTGTGGCTGTAAACGCATCACTGGCTCAGTGCCATATGTGCAAGTGTTGGCGCATGTGAGAAAGAGCGAGCGGCAGCTGTTGATAAAACAAGGTTACTTTTGGTCTGGTTTGTACTGCAGAAAATGACCACTTTTGCTAGATATCATTTTTTTACTAAAGTTTTGGTGATGTGTTTATGGCCGACAATAAAGAGTTTTGCTCAGTAAAGTGATGGATGGAATTCATGTCCTCAAAGCGTCTCGACAGACGTTACAATATTTGAACAATGATGACGAAAACGGTTTTCTCTGTCGTGTCCGTGTCGTGTCGAAAATTGTTATGCGCTTATTTTTTTATTTGATTTTGTGCGTGGCATAGATTTGCCGTGCGCAGAGGACGCTTGAACAGTGCACAATTGCACAGGCGCGCTCCTGAGAGGGAACGTTGCTGTCAATTCTCTTATATACTCTTTCATTCTAGACTTCTAGAGTGTTTGATTATCACATCACTCTAAATGTATAGACTATAAAGTTCACAAACATAAAGAGGGATGCTAGTGGGCCAGGCCAATTTTTCCTTATCTCTAAACTAAAACTGGGGAAATGTGGAGTGTCTTCTGGGCTTCAGACATGATTTTGTATCAGAATTACTTGAGGAAGAAAATGCCTGGTTAGGCTTTGTGTATGTAGTGTGTGCCTTTCTTGGTGTACAGCTATGCTGTTATTATGCTGTTTGTTACTTATGTACGTTATGTTGCAGCTATTTAAAATAGTTTTGTCAATTTGTTCTGGCCAGAAACAAATTGGTCTTTGTAACATATCTTTGTCTTTGTGTGTTGTATGTAGACCACATTGCTTAGCAGAGTTCAGTGATGCAAATGCATGTCAAGTTGATCAACAGATTGTATTATTCTCCAGTGTAATAACAGTACTGAAATGAAGGCTAAAAGGGCATTAATGGGAGCTTTAAAAAAAAAAAAAAAAGACAAAAAGAAGTAACTAAATAGTTACTTTTCACAGTAACGCATTACTTTTTGGTGTAAGTAACTGAGTTAGTAACTGAGTTACTTTTGAAATGAAGTAACTAGTAACTGTAACTAGTTACTGCTTTTCAGTAACTAACCCAACACTGTATATATATATATATATATATATATATATATATATATATATATATATGTATATATATATATATATATATATATGTATGTATATATATGTATATATATATATATATATATATATATATATATATATATATATATATATATATATATATATATATATATATATATGTCTTAATAAGGTTATCCAAAAAATAGTGCTCGATACCGTAGTAGAGCGCAATATATGTAAGGTGGGAAAAAATCACAAGACTATTTCATCTCTACAGGCCTGTTTCATGAGGGGGGGTACCCTCAATCATCAGGAGATTTTAATGGGAGCATTCGCATACCATGGTTTATATAGGGCACAGAGTGGGTGGGTACAGGCTGGCCTAGGGGCGTGGTGATTGGCTCATGTGTTACCTAGGAGGTGTTTCCGTCTATGGCGGCATGTTACAATTTCGCTGCGCTTGTTAGGGGATGACAGGTCTGGACGGTAAATAATAAACAGTTTCTCTTTCAAGCATAGGTTGCATCTTTTATTACCACTATTGTAAGGTGTGCTGGATGCAAGAATTTGCCATGTTATTGAATATTCAACATTATTGTCTTTGAGGTCCCAAATGTGTTTGCTGAGTTCTGTGGTATTTCGCAGGTTTTTGTTCCTGAAAGAAGCCTTGTGATTGTTCCATCTGGTTTTGAATTCTCCCTCGGTTAATCCTACATATGTGTCGGATGTGTTAATGTCCTTGCGTATTACCTTAGATTGGTAGACAACTGATGTTTGTAAGCACCCCCCGTTGAGAGGGCAATCAGGTTTCTTTCGACAGTTACACGAAACCCAACACAACACTCCAATACGTGCACCATGACAGCAACCACCCACCCACCACCACGAAAAGAATACCTACCGGAATCAATAAAAGGCTATCGATGCTGTCATCTAGCAAAGCTGAATTTGACCAAGCAACCCCCCCGTACCAAAAAGCCCTTGATGAAAGCGGATACAATTTCACCCTCACCTATGAACCCACGCCAGGAAACCAGCCAAAAAAGAACAGAAAACGAAACGACATCATCTGGTACAACCCCCCATACAGCAAAAACGTCTCAACGAACATTGGACACAAATTCCTCAATCTGATTGACAAACACTTTCCCAAAGACAACACCCTAAGAAAAGTATTCAACAAGAACAACATTAAATTGAGCTACAGCTGCATGAACAATATACGACAAATCATCTCAAACCACAACAAAACAATTGCAAATGAGCCGTCGACCCCAAGACAGAGCGACTCCAAAACCAACAAAGGATGTATATACATAGTTAAATGTTGTTACCCACATACGAAAAACGAGCAGGCACCTGCAGCACGCCACAACAGAAGAAGAAAAAAAAAAGAGATGGCAACGCCGGCAGCAAACGTGGTACGCGACAAACTAAAAAAGGGAATACCGTATTTTCCGCACTATAAGGCGCACCTAAAAACCACAATTTTTCTCAAAAGCTGACAGTGCGCCTAATAACCCGGTGCGCTTTATTACGATTCATTTTCATAAAGTTTCGGTCTCGCAACTTCGGTAAACAGCCGCCATCTTTTTTCCCGGTAGAACAGGAAGCGCTTCTTCTTCTACGCAAGCAACCGCCAAGGAAAGCACCCGCCCCCATAGAACAGGAAGCGCTTCACCCGCCCCCGGAAGAAGAAGAAAAAACGCGCGGATATCACCGTACGTTTCATTTCCTGTTTACATCTGTAAAGACCACAAAATGGCTCCTACAAAGGACAAGGATCCGGTTCATAAAAAGACGCAATCTCTCCATCCGCACACGGATTACTACCGTATTTCACAGCAACTGATATTCCTGTGAACTGCACTGTGGAACGGGAGCACGTACGGTGAATATTCGCACCACAGGGAATGAGGAGTCATCCTTCACTGTGGTTCTAGCTTGCCATGCTAACTTCCACCCATCCAAAAGAGACCTTTCCAGCCGGCGTCATCATAAAAGCTAACTCGAAGGGATGGATGGATGAAGAAAAGATGAGCGAGTGGTTAAGGGAAGTTTACGCGAAGAGGCCGGGTGGCTTTTTTCACACAGCTCCGAAGGCGAACACACCTTCACTAAGACGGGCAGATAGCGCCGGTCGACATACGCCAACATCTGCCAGTGGATCGTAAATGCCTGGGCAGATAGTTTCGGTCACAACTGTGGTCCGAGCTTTCCGGAAGGCAGGATTCACAGAACTGCTGCACAACAACAGCGACACTGAATCCGATGACTTCGACGAGGCGGAGCCGGCCATTTTTGGATCCCACGCTTGCGCAACTTTTCAATTCGGACACCGAAGACGAAGAATTCGAAGGATTTACGAATGAAGAATAACTTCAGAAGGTGAGCGCTATGTTTATTTTGTGTGTTGTGACATTAACGTTCGAGCAACATTATGTTGCTATTTATTGCTCTACACCATTTTGAATTTTACTATGTTTGTGATTGCACATTTGCGTACATTTTGGGACAGAGTTGTTAGAACGCTGGTTTTCAATATATTATTAAAGTTTGACTGAACTATCTGACTGTTTTTTTGACATTCACTTTAGCGCAGCGTTTTTTTGACATTCACTTTAGCGCAGCGTAGGCGCGGCTTTTAGTCCGGGGCGGCTTATTGGTGGACAAAATTATGAAATATGTAATTCATAGAAGGTGCGGCTAATAATCCGGTGCGCCTTATAGTGCGGAAAATACGGTACTAAAGACCAGGGGAAAAAGGCCAGAAAAGTTCAGCGTGGACTCGTTTTTATGAGGTTGTAAATCAGGATGATAGTAATGCTGGCTACGTGATTTGCAAGAGCTGCGACGCTGTTTATGTCTACGACAGTCACAAAACCGGGACATCTAACATGGTGCATCACATTTGTGCAAAACCCCGAACCTCCACAAACACCCTGAGCATGAGCAGTTTCGTCCGCCGTGATCCCAGAAGAGTGCCACAGGATGTTAAAACAAGATAGAACGCAGCTGCCTGCAGCAGTTTGAGTGGCGCGAGCGCGCTTGGAGGTGCGCTCAGCGCGGCTCCCAGATGATTGCGCACTGGTGTGCGTCTGGGCCGTGACAGCGTGGCACGCATTGAATGTCTCTGCTGCATTGGATCAGTCTCCTTTCTTTAACAGGCAAAAGCTTTATAACCTCACTAATGCCTTGCATCGTCTATATTAGATATATAACAACGGGTGGGTGCGGGCGGGTGCGGTTTTGATTAAATGTTAGTTCGGGTGGATGGCGGATGGTTGACGACTTTTGTGATGCGGTTGCGGATGAAATAATTGCCTATCCGAGCATCTCTAATATATATATATATATATATATATATATATATATATATATAAGAAATACTTGACTTTCAGTGAATTCTAGCTATAAATATATATTTATTTTATTGTATATATATATATATATATATATATATATATATATATATATATATATATATATATATATATATATATATATATATATATATAAATAAAAGAAATACTTGAATTTCAGTGTTCATTTATTTACACATATACTTGTTGAGTTAAGGGTTGAATTGTCCATCCTTGTTCTATTCTCTGTCACTATTTTTCTAACCATGCTGAACACCCTCTCTGATGATGCATTGCTGTGTGGCACGCACAAAAGTGTTTTCATCAAATGCACTAGATGGCAGTATTGTCCTGTTTAAGAGTGTCACAACATTGCTGTTTACGGCAGACGAACTGCTTTACGGTAGACCAAAACGTGACTGCTGTTGTTGTGTGTTGTTGCTGCTCTGGGAGGACGTTAATGAAACTGCCTAACAATAAACCCACATAAGGAACCAAGAACTCGCCCTCGAACATTCTACAGTTATAACGTCATTGGGCAGGCACACCGTTTATATTGTGGGAAAGCAGACTCAGGTCCGCCTGAATTTCAGGAGATTTTCGGGAGATAATTTGTCCCAGGAGGTTTTCAGGAGAGGCGCTGAATTTTGGGAGTCTCCCGGAAAATCCGGGAGGGTTGGCAAGTATGCATGATACCGATATTGGAGCTTTGAGTTTTGTCTGATATTAATCCAAGACAATGTCAGCACGACTTAGACATGGTTTTATTATTTTGTCGAATGTTAGAAAAAGCTTGATCAAGTGATGTTACTCAGGACTAGGGTTGTATCGGTACTAGTATAGTATCGCGGTACTAATGAATAAAAAACGGCACTATACTCTGTTTGAAAAGTACCTGTTTGCCATATTTTTTTTTTAACGGGCATGATGGCGTGTCGTCGTCATGTCATGACATTGCTGGTTTTACGAGCAGAGGAGTATGTTCGGCAGCGCACAATCATGGAGTACTTACAAGCAGACACAGTGTGTAGACAGAAATGGGAGAATGGACGCATTTTATCTTAAAAACTGACGATTAAGGTGAAGCTTTAACACTGAAACACCCCCAGGAAGAAGTACTTTAAAACAAGGCGAGCTAGTTAGCGGCTAATGTATATCCACAGTCTGCAGTGTTTTAGCTTCTTCTAAATCACTAATCCTCGCCTCCAGGGCGACAAATAAAGTAAGTTTCTTACAAGTATCATCCCTGCAGGACGAGGAATTGCTAAACATGCTTCACTACACACCGTAGATAGAAAAAAACATGTTTGTTGTAGTGTTGTCTGACTCCCTGTTTGTCTATGTTGTGTTCCCATAGGACTGTTTTAACACTGTAACCGACTAAAATACCTGAGGGAAGGGGCTGTCACGTGACTTCAAAGGACTTCATGTGATTAAATGAAGCTGCCAGATTATGTAAGTTAAACAGCAAGTTAAAGGGGAACATTATCACAATTTCAGAAGGGTTAAAACCATTAAAAATCAGTTCCCAGTGGCTTATTTTATTTTTCGAAGTTTTTTCAAAGTTTTACCCATCACGCAATATGCCTAAAAAAAGCTTCAAAATGCCTGATTTTAACCATCGTTATATACACCCGTCCATTTTCCTGTGACGTCACATAGTGACAAACAAACATGGCGGATAGAACAGCAAGTTTATAGCGACATTAGCTCGGATTCAGACTCGGATTTCAGCGGCTTAAGCGATTCAACAGATTACGCATGTATTGAAACGGATGGTTGTAGTGTGGAGGCAGGTAGCGAAAACGAAATTGAAGAAGAAACTGAAGCTATTGAGCCATATCGGTTTGAACCGTATGCAAGCGAAACCGACACGACAGCCAGCGACACGGGAGAAAGCAAGGACGAATTCAGCGAGCGCCTTCTAACCAACGATTGGTATGTGTTTGTTTGGCATTAAAGGAAACTAACAACTATGAACTAGGTTTACAGCATATTAAATACATTTGGCAACAACATGCACTTTGAGAGTGCAGACAGCCCAGTTTTCATCAATTAATATATTCTGTAGACATACCCTCATCCGCTCTATTTTCCTGGGGGTCTGGCGGCAGATTTCTTTGACTTTATTGTTGGAAATGCATCTGCTTTGAGTGTCGCAGGATATCCACACATTCTTGCCATCTCTGTCGTAGCATAGCTTTCGTCGGTAAAGTGTGCGGAACAAACGTCCAATTTCTTGCCACTTTCGCATCTTTGGGCCACTGGTGCAACTTGAATCCGTCCCTGTTCGTGTTGTTACACCCTCCGACAACACACCGACGAGGCATGATGTCTCCAAGGTACGGAAAACTGTCGAAAAAACGGAAAATAACAGAGCTGATTTGACTCGGTGTTTGTAATGTGTTTGAGAAAATGGCGGATTGCTTCCCGATGTGACGTCATCGCTCTGAGAGCGAATAATAGAAAGGCGTTTAATTCGCCAAAATTCACCCATTTAGAGTTCGGAAATCGGTTAAAAAAATATATGGTCTTTTTTTTGCAACATCAAGGTATATATTGACGCTTACATAGGTCTGGTGATAATGTTCCCCTTTAAGTAGGATTTGTTGAAAAACTTCATGCCGAACAATGTCTGATTGTGGGCAAACGCTTTGAGATATCAACGTTTCGTAAAAACCGTGAGCGCCTCAAGGCTTTGAAAAACGTTCCGGTGTTCTTAGATTTCTGATAAGTGGAGAAATGGCCGAGTTAAAGCGAGTAGGAAAATAAGAATTTTTGTGTTTTTTGGCGCTGACGTTTAACATTAGGCCTCAATGACAGATTTAGCTGACTTTCTTGACTTTGAGGCCCACCAGAAGCCAAATGGAACACATGACAGTGGCATAAAAGATTTGGCCGTGAGGACAGCTTGTTCACCAAAAAAAAAGCAAATATTCTGGCTTTACAGCCTCTAGAAAATTAGAGCGTGAGCCATCCGCTTTAATGGGGGAAGGCCAGGCCGATGGCGCTCGCCTCACTCCGATGGCCATCCAGCCAAAACCAAACATTGGATGTCAAAACTTTTTAGCCAGGGTTAAAGTAGACAAGTCCATCCATCCATCCATTTTCTACCGCTTGTCCCTTTTGGGCTCGCGGGGGGTCGCTGGAGCCTATCTCAGCTGCATTCGGGCGGTAGGCGGGGTACACCCTGGACAAGTCGCCACCTCATCACAGGGCCAACACAGATAGACAGACAACATTCACACACTAGGGCCAATTTAGTGTTGCCAATCAACTTATCCCCAGGTGCATGTCTTTGGAGGTGGGAGGAAGCCGGAGTACCCGGAGGGAACCCACGCAGTCACGGGGAGAACATGCAAACTCCACACAGAAAGATCCCGAGCCCGGGATTGAACTCAGGATTACTCAGGACCTTCGTATTGTGAGGCAGATGCACTAACCCCTCTTCCACCGTGCTGCCCAAGTAGACAAGTGTGTGAACAAAATGAGACGTTAAGCACTGAGCTAAGTGAAACAATGGCTGAGCTACAAGAGGAGGTAATCTCGCAGGTGTGCTGGAAATATTCGCCATTATAAGGGTAAGTTCCCATTCAATTGGCCCACTTTTTTGTTTATTCTTGAATAGCATCGCCATGGTAACTTGAAATTGTCCCAATTTAAAGGACGCCTATTGGCACGAACAAGACTTTTCCGACGGTTTAACATATGTGGGGGTTCGTTGGCCGGTTTGTCTTGTATTAAACAAAAGGTGTTTTTGTTTTTTCGTTGATAGCGTTGCCATGGTAACACGAAATGTTCCCAATTTAGATTTCCTTCATCGGCGCGAACAAGACCTTTCCGACGGTATAACATATGTGGGGGTTCATTGGCCGGTTTGTCGCGTAAGAGAAACGTGCGGAAAAAGAATAATAAAAGTTGACGTATGAGCAATAACAATATGGGCTGCTTGCATTGCAGCGGGCCCATAATAAAAAGTGTGTTCAAAACCAAGTTACCGCTTTACATGTAGTTTTGTCAGTGGGGCAAAATATTAGAAACTGGTTGGATTATTGTATTTATAAGTTTTTGTACCAAATGTTTTAAATTGTGATTTTTGTCTCCTATCATCAACCTGTTACATCCATCCATCCATTTTCTACCGCTTGTCCCTTGTTGACGCCAAATGTGGCACACAGTACTTTTCACTTATTTTCTGTTGGGCACAGAATTTGTGAAACACCATCGTCACCAACCGACACAACTACATCTACAAAGAGGCCTATGACAAACTCTCTCCATAAAACAATATGTAACTCCTTTGACTCGTGCTGGCACGACAGTAAAACCTCACACTCTGTTAAAAGTCTTGTCGAGGCTTATAAAATCTTTATATCCAGGATCAAGGTAGAAATCAAGGTTAGTTATTCTCCTCGAGCTGAGAAGTGGATCTCAGTGCGGCGCATAATGGCGGTTGCGATTATTCTAATGGATCACATAAAAGCAGAATCAATTATTTTAAGTCACCTCCTTTGTGTTTTGAATTGAAAGGGCCACTTGAGCTGTGGCAGTCTGATTAAAAAGAGTAGTATGGGGACATGATGTATATCATTTGTGTGTCTATAAGTTATAGCCGCTGATTTATTGTCGCATGAATTATTGTCAAAGATGACCTTTTAGCAGGTTGATTAGAATATTCTGCTGAATTGGAAAAAATAAAATTGATACAAAAACACATTTATTAAGACGCAGTGAATCTGTTTATATGTTGGTTTATTGCATGTAACTATGCATGAAGAAATGCGAGTGTTCTTTGCTGCCTAAAAAATATGACAAAATGAAGGAATATTTTTTTAGCTCTTTTTACTTCTCTGGCAATGACTTTGGTTCAGGAACTCCATCTTAATGTTCCCCTTCCTATGTATTTGTACTCCGCAAACACCAAGGAACATAAAAAGACAAAACATCTGATTTTTATTGGAGTACGGTATGGTACTACATAGCATACTTGCCAACCCTCCCGAATTTTCCGGGAGACTCCCGAATTTCAGTGCCTCTCCCGAAAATCTCCCGGGGCAACCATTCTCCCGAATTTCTCCCGATTTCCGGCCGGACAACTATATTGGGGGCGTGCCTTAAAGGCACCGCCTTTAGCGTCGTCTCTCACCTGAAAAGGAGACTATTATATATGTCTCCGTTATCCTTAGGTTTATCTATAACCCATAAAGTAGGCAGGCACGGAG
This sequence comes from Nerophis lumbriciformis, assembly GCF_033978685.3. Lineage (NCBI taxonomy): Eukaryota > Metazoa > Chordata > Actinopteri > Syngnathiformes > Syngnathidae > Nerophis > Nerophis lumbriciformis. The sequence goes on from NC_084554.2 coordinate 12,654,136, forward strand.
CTATTTATTCCAGCCGGCACGTTAATACACTGACACACAACATCCGGATTCCCATCATGCATTTCTTCAAAACTACGGCAAGTAGTAATGTCCAAAATTTCCAGCCAGACAAACAATATTGGGGGCGTGCCTTAAAGGCACTGCCTTTAGCGTCTTCTCTCACCTGTAAAGGAGACTATTATATATGTCTCCGTTATCCATAGGTTTATCGATAACCCATAACACGGTGGCCGAATGGATATAGTCACTCATGAACGGTCAGAGAAGCACAAGGCGGCGGCAACGCAGTATTATGGGCCACCTTGCTTATTGGAGACCCGAGGGTACTGTAACATATGCCGAGACAAAGATGGCTATGCTGATAGCTACAAGCAACATCCCGTTCTCATTTGCGGATGTTTTCAACAAATCTGTGAAGGATATGTTCCCGGATTCAGAGATTGCTCGCCAGTACTCAAATGGCAGAACAAAGGCTACTCAAATAATGAAAGGTAAGTGTTTTTTTTTTTAAGTACTGTATTTTTCGGACTATAAGTCGCAGTTTTTTTCATAGTTTGGCCGGGCTCCAGTGCAACTTATATATGTTTTTTTCCTTCTTTATTATGCATTTTCGGCAGGTGCGCCTTATACTCCGGTGCGACTTATACTCCGAAAAATACGGTAAGCAGCAAGTACAGTACATTTAGTAGAACAACTGTGTTTTCATTACTGTGTACTGTATATATATATATATATATATACAGTGTTGGGTTAGTTACTGAAAACCAGTAATTAGTTACAGTTACTAGTTACTTTATTTCAAAAGTAACTCAGTTACTAACTCAGTTACTTACACCAAAAAGTAATGCGTTACTGTGAAAAGTAACTATTTAGTTACTTCTTCCCCCCCCCCCCCCTTTTTTTTTAAGGCTCCCATTAATGCCCTTTTAGCCTTCATTTCAGTACTGTTATTGCACTGAAGAATAATACAATGTGTTGATCAACTTGACATGCATTTGCATCACTGAACTCTGCTAAGCAATGTGCTCTACATACAACACACAAAGACAAAGATATGTTTCAAAGGGCCAATTTATTTCAGGCCAGAACAAATTGACAAAACTGTTTTAAATAGCTGCAACATAATGGCACTTTAACTTTAACTTTAAGTAGATATTACAGCATGTGAGGTGAGTGACGTCAGTGAGTGAGTGGGCGAGAGAGGTGAGGGACCGGCGACAGTGAGTGCTTGCAGGTGCTCTAGCTTGGTGGATGGGTGCGTACAATAAAGTCACAAAGTTGCAACAAACCGCCCGTCTTGTCATTCACCCTCAGCTGTAAAGACCCACTGCCGGGTAAAGTGAAGGTTGTTAGCGCCGAAGACGTACATAGGCCCTGGAGGAACGTCTCCCCTGCGCTCCTCAACTGCGGTATGGGAGTCCCCCCCGCCCCCACCCACACAAAGCACGCCTTTTCTTTTCCACCGCTGCAATAAAACACACTCAGATCTTCTGTTTATAGCCGATACTACATGAAAAATAACGTAAAATAACGCAGTAACGCATCATGTAGTAACGGTAACTGAGTTACTGAATATAAAAAATAACGCGTTAGATTACTAGTTACCGCCGAAACTAACGGCGTTACAGTAACGCGTTACTTTGTAACGCGTTAGTCCCAACACTGTATATATATAAGAACTACTTGAATTTCAGTGAATTCTAGCTATAAATGCAATCTCCCGAATTCGGAGGTCTCAAGGTTGGCAAGTATGCTACATAGGGTTGTGCAGCTCTACCTTAAATGGGAAACCGCGCTTTTTGGGGAAATTTGCCTATCGTTCACAATCATTATGAGAGACAAGAACACACATTTATTTTTATTTTTTTTGGGGGGGTGGATTTTAAAGATGATAAAAACATGCTTGGAAGATGCGTGAGTGTCACCGTCAAAGTCCTCTAAAACAACTTCAAAACCTTCCATCAACATTTTATGTACACACTGCAAGTAAATATATAATGTAGTAACAGACACCTTCATAATATGTACAATACTTATCGTATTTTGGTCATTTTAATCATAGCCGGAATTTATTCCTTGGAGCATTCACTTCCGTTTTCATAGCAGCGCATTTCCTACTTCTGGCAACCAATGTTTGTTTCTACATCTGGAAACAAACCCGTGTGTGTAATCATGGCAGATTCGTTAACAATCAACAAAGGCGACTATTTTTGAGAATTTCAATGTGTATATTATCATTTATATATGCATGTTCGAAATTAAATAAAACCAACTAAAATTTGTGGTCTTTTATTATGTATTTATCTGGAAATGTATTTGAAGTCCTGGGGATGTGTAAACAGTAGCCCTTTGCAGTAGATCAGTGGTTCTCAAACTTGTTCCACTAAATACAACCACAGAAAACACCTTGTTCTCCAAGTACCACCATAATGAGCAATGTTAAAATACAGCAGCATAGTAGGCTTAAGTATTAATTAAAACAAGGCAGAGGTGTTAATTAAGAAGTATTTTTTAAATATTTTTGACACTTTAACATTACGCACATTTTATTCGGTATCACTGTTTGAATATTTAAAAATAAAACACTAATCACTTAAGTGGTTCTTTAGCGTACCACTAGATATAGCCAGCGTACCACTAGTGCACTGGTGTCAAACTCAAGGCCTGGGGGCCAAATCTGGCCCGCCACATTATTTTATGTGGCCGGCGAAAGCCTGGAAATATTGTGCGTTAATAGAATTCTTAATCTTTTCTTACTAAATATATTTGTCTTTCCCTTTTGACATTAAAAATCATGTACTGCATGCACTTGCATATCTTTTAAAATTCAATATTATCAAAATCAAAATATTATATTATCATGTATTCCAAAAATATTTTTTTGTTAAAATAAAGATAAATACTGTACTTAAATATCTGCTTGACTTATGATTTCAAAACAAATTATCAATCAAATTGTAGACTGTAAAATTGACAATAGATTTTACAGATAAATTCCGCCGACTGAGTTTTTTACCGTAAAATCAACTTTGGTACTGTTTTTTTCCATATACACTTAGACAGTAAAACATAAAAAAATAAAGAAACATTAAAACAACAAGATTTTAAGGTAAAAAAAAAACAACAACTGGCAGCTCTGTTGCTTGAATTTTACCGCCAAAAACAGTGGTATTGTTTCTCCATTCCATTCCATTTATTAATTTTTTTAATATGCTGTAAAAAAAAAACACTGCTTTTACTGTAAAACTCTGGTTACTGAGTTGCCAGTTTTTTAAGCAAAATGTAATTTTTTTTTGCAGTTTATGTAAAAAAATATATTGTAAATGTGTTATATATATACATGTATATTCATATATTACTCATTGTTAAAAGCGGCCTTCTGAGGGCAACCATAACTGCGATGTGGCCCTCAAAGAAAACGAGTTTGACACCCCTGCATTAGAGGTACCTGTACCACATTTTGAGAATCTCTGCAGTAGATGATACTCAATAAATGTCTTCTGTTTTGTGTATGTTCCTCTCTGTGTAGAATTGACTGTGATGTGACATGAGCCCTGATTTTTTTGCAGTTTTTACAATTTTTTTTCTATATGCTGTTTAAAAATAAAACAAAAAGAATGTTGGTAAAAAAATATATATATTTTTTTTCAGAACCAGACTTGAAGAAAATAATTTGGGTCCACCTGCTGAACGCTCATGGTGTAGATGAGGCGGGCATCGACGGAGGCGATATCTTTCTCCTCAATGAGCTCCTCAACTCAGGCTTCAACCCCAACCAGGGCATCTTCAAGACCACCAACGAGGGCTTGCTGTATCCCAACCCCGCCGCCAAGATGCTGGTGGGAGAATCCTTCACGCGACACTACTACTTCCTGGGCAGGATCCTGGGAAAGGTGAGTGCCTGCTCTGCTAATTAGCACCAACAGATCGCAGGTGTTTGCCAGTCTTCGAATAAACACAAAAAGCCTGTGGCCAATGTGAAATATGCGAAGATTTATGAGCTGTTTGCTATTCACACAGCCAAGCTTGATTTAAGAGCCGAGTTGAAGTTTAATCATTGTCAAGGCGGCCCTCGCTGTTTTTTCTAGAAACTGCAATGTTTGGAGAACTTGATCTCATTTTTTTTCTGGTTTGGCTAAACGATGAATCAGCTCAATGCTTAAACCTTCTTTCCTCTCGGGCTATTTATTACAAATCGTCCTTAACACATGAGCAAGTAATGTTTCATCCCTGTACGCTTGTGTGTGCGTGTGTGTGTGTGTGTGTGAGTGAGAGTGTGTGTGACGATCAACTCAACCAGAGCAAAATTACCACATGACAAGCGGTGGCTTCTCAATTAGGGCTTCCATTAGCCGACGATTCCTACCTCTTGTTTGTGTAGCCATCGCATTTGTCTGCTCCTAAATCAGGCAGCACACAGACAGCACATAAATAAGCCTTCAAAGCATGTGCTAATAGCATTTTGATCTCTTTTACACTCAGCAGTGGATTCTCTGGAGTCCTTCCATGCTCCGCTCTCCATTTCAAGTAATAAATAACGGGGGGGGGGGAATTAATTAGTTGGACATTCAATTAACCCGACCTTAAGTTATTTTTTTCTCCCTCAATGCAAATGTAGGTTAGAGCGGCCCATTGATACTTGTTTAGTTAGTGTGGTTATTGGTGGAATAAAAGCACAGCCTTTATATGTACTAGGATTGCATCACCACCATGGCGGTGTGCGTTGTACGTGCACACACCTGCTCAAAAGACATGGGAGATTAATACTGTTCATTAATGTCTGCCATTGTTGTGGGGGTGATGCATTACAGGCAGGAGTGGCTTGTCTAAGGGGTACTCACCCAAATGGGATTGAAGATCAGAATGTAGGCTGCTCGTCATCCCTCTTCCTCACTTGTCACACTAGTGACAGGCGCAAAGATTGAAACCCTCAAATGGTCAAACATGAATGAAATCGGCGTCTTTTGCTTATTGCTGACTTTAGTCTTCATGGGAAGAAAATGAACTTCTAATGATGTCTAATGAAGAAAGGCATCAGTGGTCTCTAACTACAAACCCCGTTTCCATATGAGTTGGGAAATTGGGTTAGATGTAAATATGTACTGAATACAATGATTTGCAAACCATGTTCAACCCATATTCAGTTGAATATGCTACAAAGACAACATATTTGATGTTCAAACTGATAAACATTTTTTTTTTTGCAAATAATCATTAACTTTAGAATTTGATGCCAGCAACACGTGACAAAGAAGTTAGGAATGGTGGCAATAATTACTGATAAAGTTGAGGAATGCTCATCAAACACTTATTTGGAACATCCCACAGGTGTGCAGGCTATTTGGGAACAGGTGGGTGCTATGATTGGGTATAAAAACAGCTTCCCAAAAAATGCTCAGTCTTTCACAAGAAAGGGGTCTCCGTTGTCGTATTTTAGGCTTCATAATGCGCCACACATTTTCAATGGGAGACAGGTCTGGACTACTTTGAGAAACGTTGTTCTTAAACTGTTTGACTATTTGCTCACACAGTTGTGGACAAAGGGGTGTACCTCGCCCCATCCTTTCTTGTGAAAGACAGCATTTTTTGGGAAGCTGTTTTAATACCCAATCATGGCACCCACCTGTTCCCAATTAGCCTGCACACCTGTGGGATGTTCCAAATAAGTGTTTGATGAGCATTCCTCAACTTTATCAGTATTTATTGCCACCTTTCCCAACTTCTTTGTCACGTGTTGCTGGCATCAAATACTAAAGTTAATGATTATTTGCAAAAAAAAAAAAAATGTTTATCAGTTTGAACATCAAATATGTTGTCTTTGTAGCATATTCAAATGAATATGGGTTGGAAATGATTTGCAAATCATTGTATTCCGTTTATATTTACATCTAACACAATTTCCCAACTCATATGGAAACGGGGTTTGTATGAAGGTGAGACCAGATCTGTCCTCACCCTGCAGGCCTCTTTTGATAGATGGTGATGCCTTTTAAAGGCATTATAATTTTACTGATCCCAAATGTTGTAAATTAAGGGATTTATTTGGCAGCAAACAGAATGCACCTGCACTGTTGTTGGCAATTATTCCACCTGATGGTGCCACAATCTGCTTTAATTGCGCTGCCACTGCACTCACTTATATTAAAATGCCTGGCCCATAACAATTAATTCTTAATGTCCTCAGCCATTTTGGCACAATTTCTGGCAATAAACACTCGTAAATAAAGTAAGCGCCATTGGAAAAAACAAGGTGGGAGTGCTGCCTCTTCCCGGCAAGAGTGTTATTGATAGGTTTCAGGGGGCCATGCGGCACATATGCTCTCAAACGAGCACTGGCCACTGCTGAAATACTAAATGGATTATTTTGCATAAAAAACAGACAAAGCTTTAAGTTGCGCTATTAACCTGTGTTTAAGAAATAGCCTTGATTTATGTGCGTTTGTGTGTTTAAGATGCATGCATTATGGAAATGCTCCAGATTTATAATCCATTTAGCTGATGTGGTCAGGGTTTTAACACTATCATTTATAAGGACCTGCATATTTTAATGTCTCCAATGAGCTCTTTTTCCTAACTATTCCAGTACATTAGCTTTGGCTTTTATGTGCCACCTGCCCGCTTGTGCTGCTTAATAGCATTTAAGGTCAAGGTGAGAATTGTCATTTATAAAGTTAGACACGAGTGAAGCAGAAGCTGGTGTGCTTCAGTTGAATTGTTTTGCTCACTCTCTTGTTAGCATCTTATCAATGAATCTGCTTTCCTAGCACACAATCCATTGAACTGAATGCTCCTTGGTCTATTTACATGTAAATCCTTTCCACAGGCTCTTCTTGGCCTTGCTGGACCCCGGAATGTACCGGAACCTTCTTTTTCTTTAAGAGCTACGAGGGTAATGTGGAGGAGTTGGGCTTGAACTTCATCGTAGTCAATCTGGGAGAGGCTCGGGTAACTTGGATCACATCAGTGATACACATTCATTATTAAGGGTGTCTCAAATGTTTGTTCCGATACCGATATTGATCCTATACAAATATGATACTCATTGAGAATATTTTCTTTCAACAAAATGTTTTTTCCTTGTACAGTAGCACCTCTGTTTTTGTTAGTAACCCGCTCCAAAAGGTCCGACAATGACCGAATCGTACAAACCCCAAAACCAGTGAAGTTGGCACGTTGTGTTAATCGTAAATAAAAACAGAATACAACGATTTGCAAATCCTTTTCAACCTATATTCAATTGAATAGGCTTCAAAGACAAGATACACACCGTTCGAACTGCTAAACTTTGTTATTTTTTGCAAATATGAACTCATTTAGAATTTGATGCCTGCAACATTTTTCAAAAAAGCTGGCACAAATGGCAAAAAAGACTAATAAAGTTGAGAAATGCTCATCAAACACATATTTGGAACATCCCACAGGTGAACAGGCTAATTGGGAACAGGTGGGTGCCATGATTGGGTATAAAAGCAGCTTCCATGAAATGCTCAGTCATTCTCAAACAAGGATGGGGCAAGGGTCACCACTTTGTCAACAAATGCGTGAGCAAATTGTCCAACAGTTTAAGAACGAGCTATTGCAAGGAATTTAGGGATTTCACCATCTACGGTCCGTAATATCATCAAAAGGTTCAGAGAATCTGGAGAAATCACTGCACGTAACATTGAATGCCCGTGACCTTTGATTCTTCAAGCGGTACTGCATCAAATACCGAGATCAGTGTGTAAAAGATATCACCACATTTGCTCAGGAACAATTTAGAAAAGCACTGTCAGTAACTACAGTTTGTCGCTACATCTTTAAGTGCAAGTTAAAACTCTACTATGCAAAGCCAAAGCCATTTATCAACAACACCCAGAAATGCCGCCGACTTTGTGGGCCTGAGCTCATCTAAGATGGATGCAAAGTGGAAAAGTGTTCTGTGGTCTGACGAGTCCACATTTCAAATTGTTTTTGGAAACTGTGGACGTGGTGTCTTCCGGACCAAAGAGGAAAAGAACCATCCAGCGCGAATTTCAAAAGCCAGCATCTGTGATGGTATGGGGGTGTATTAGTGCCCAAGACATGGGTAACTTACACTTCTGTGAAGGCACCATTAATGCTGAAAGGTACATACAGGTTTTGGAGCAACATATGTTGCCATTCAAGCAACGCCTTTTTCATGGACGCCCCTGCTTATTTCAGCAAGACAATGCCAAGCCACATTTTGCACGTGTTACAACAGCGTGGCTTTGTAGTAAAAGAGTGCGGGTACTAGACTGGCCTGACTGTAGTCCAGACCTGTCTCCCATTGAAAATGTGTGCCGCATTATGAAGCCTAAAATACCACAATGGAGACCCCGGACTGTTGAACAACTTAAGCTGTACATCAAGCAAGAATGGGAAAGAATTCCACCTGAAAAGCTTCAAAAATTGGTTTCCTCAGTTCCCAAACGTTTACTGAGTGTTGTTAAAAGGAAAGGCCATGTAACACAGTGGTAAACATGGCCCTGTGACAACTTTTTTGCAACGTGTTGCTGCCATTAAATTCTAAGTTAATGATTATTTGCAAAAAAAAATTCAGTTTCTCAGTTCGACCATTAAATATATTTTCTTTGCAGTCTATTCAATTGAATATAAGTTGAAAAGGATTTGCAAATCATTGTATGCTGTTTTTTATTTACAAATTACACAACGTGCCAACTTCACTGGTTTTGGGGTTTGTACAAAAACCAATACATGTTTTCCATCAGCAATAATGTAAATCCAGTTAATCCAATCCAGACGCCCACAAATATTCGGTGTGTCCGATAAAACTTTTGCACTTTTGATATATCTATCAGTGGCCTTGTGGTTAGAGTGTCCGCCCTGAGATCGGTAGGTTGTGAGTTCAAACCCCAGCCGAATCATACCAAAGACTATAAAAATGGGACCCATTACCTCCCTGCTTGACACTCAGCATCAAGGGTTGGAATTGGGAGTTAAATCACCAAAAATGATTCCCGGGCGCGGCCACCGCTGCTGCTCACTGCTCCCCTCACCTCCCAGCGGGTGATCAAGGGTGATGGGTCAAATGCAGAGAATAATTTCGCCACACCTAGTGTGTGTGTGACAATCATGGGTACTTTAACTTTAATATTGATCCGATGCAATGTCAGCACAAATCCTACATATTTTTACTATTTTGTTGTGAGGCATGTTAGAAAAGGTTTGCTCAAGTGAAATGAGTCAAACAGAACAATGGTAGGTATGAAAAGCACTAACATCTTTATTATTATTAACCGTCTGAAATAGGCTTCCTCCCACCTCCAAAAACATGCACCTGGGGATAGGTTGATTGGCAACACTAAAAAATTGGCCCTAGTGTGTGAATGTGAGTGTGAATGTTGTCTGTCTATCTGTGTTGGCCCTGCGATGAGGTGGCGACTTGTCCAGGGTGTACACAGCCTTCCGCCCGATTGTAGCTGAGATAGGCTCCAGCGCCCCCCGCGACCCCGAAGGGAATAAGCGGTAGTGGATGGATGGATGGATGAAATTGATTAATGCTGTCTTTAAAGCGCCCACTTAGGATCTTTCACTTTTGGTTGATTTTGGCAGCGCCAGTGGACCAAAGCGGTAGTGGTAGACCACATTTCCCATCAAGACCAGCGCATAGGGTTAGTCAGTCAGTATTACTGATCTTTCCACAGTAAGATCCTACATGTTTTACTCAAACTTTATATTTGCAATCTGCAGTCATTTCATCGCACGATTTAAATAGGGCCTTTGCATGTTTTTGCCGCTTTTCTTTCATTTTGTCTTTAATTAGCGTTTGCAGAACATTTAGGTGAAGGAGCTCGCTGACATGGTTTTTCATTTGTGTTTTTCTGCAGCTTCAATGTATTCTCTCTGTTCGGACCCTCTTTGTGGCGTTAATAATTCATTTTGCTGGTTGTGTGCCACTTCTTATGCCCCCGTTGAGATAAAGCACGTCGCTATGGAGGCTGTGGTGGGAACACAACCACACTGTTGACCGTTCCCTGCAGCCTTTTCCTCCTGAGATGATCTCAGCACGCCTCACAGAAGCTACCTGCAACTCTTAGGCACGTCTGGTCCCCAAGCGCAAGGCCAGGCTCCTGACTGTTTACTCAGGGCCTTAACGCGTCTTATTAGCTCCTCTCAAACAGCACCTGAAATGGCCCGGTCACAATGCGGCCTCTGCAAACAGCGTAGGGAAAACAATTTGTGGAAGATTAGGCACACACCCGGGAGCAGCCTGCCCTCCGTTTGCCCCCGCCAGATAGCCAGCAGAGCCTGATAACCACAGTAATTCTCCTACATTAGCACATAATCACACACAAGAATGAGTCAATAGGAGGAACGACTTTCATTCCACATACATTTGACTCAACAGTCTTGTGAAGCTTATCAGCATCACTTTTGTTAGACGTCACAGAGGCTCTCATCTATTGAGCTGTGTTTGTAACGTCCAATTGTACTGTTGAACCCATATGACTTTTAAGTGAAATGCTACCAGATTAAATTGTTGTGTTTTGTGTATCTTTCAACACTGCTAAACACTTAAACAAGCTTATCACAAAAGTTGGTCAGGGTATGAATCATAAGTGTCGTTAGGCAAGACCGCAGCAGCATTAAAGGGGAACATTATTACCAGACCTATGTAAGCGTCAATATATACCTTGATGTTGCAGAAAAAAGACCATATATTTTTTTAACCGATTTCCGAACTCTAAATGGGTGAATTTTGGCGAATTAAACGTCTTTCTAATATTCGCTCTCGGAGCGATGACTTCACAACGTGGCGTCACATCGGGAAGCAATCCGCCATTTTCTCAAACACCGAGTCAAATCAGCTCTGTTATTTTCCGTTTTTCCGACTGTTTTCCGTACCTTGGAGACATCATGCCTCGTCGGTGTGTTGTCGGAGGGTGTAACAACACGAACAGGGATGGATTCAAGTTGCACCAGTGGCCCAAAGATGCGAAAGTGGCAAGAAATTGGACGTTTGTTCCGCACACTTTACCGACGAAAGCTATGCTACGACAGAGATGGCAAGAATGTGTGGATATCCTGCGACACTCAAAGCAGATGCATTTCCAACGATAAAGTCAAAGGAATCTGCCGCCAGACCCCCATTGAATCTGCCGGAGTGTGTGAGCAATTCAGGGACAAAGGACCTCGCTAGCACGGCAAGCAATGGCGGCAGTTTGTTCCCGCAGACGAGCGAGCTAAACCCCCTGGATGTCTTGGCTCACACCGTCCCTTATGCCACTGAAGATGATCAAGAGAAGAATATCGACCCTAGCTTCCCTGGCCTGCTGACATCAACTCCAAAACTGGACAGATCAGCTTTCAGGAAAAGAGCGCGGATGAGGGTATGTCTACAGAATATATTAATTGATGAAAATTGGGCTGTCTGCACTCTCAAAGTGCATGTTGTTGCCAAATGTATTTCATATGCTGTAAACCTAGTTCATAGTTGTTAGTTTCCTTTAATGCCAAACAAACACATACCAATCGTTGGTTAGAAGGCGATCGCCGAATTCGTCCTCGCTTTCTCTCGTGTCGCTGGCTGTCGTGTCGTTTTCGTCGGTTTTGCTTGCATACGGTTCAAACCGATATGGCTCAATAGCTTCAGTTTCTTCTTCAATTTCGTTTTCGCTATCTGCCTCCACACTACAACCATCCGTTTCAATACATTCGTAATCTGTCGAATCGCTTAAGCCGCTGAAATCCGAGTCTGAATCCGAGCTAATGTCGCTATAGCTTGCTGTTCTTTCCGCCATGTTTGTTTGTGTTGGCTTCACTATGTGACGTCACAGAAAAATGGACGGGTGGTTAAAATCAGGCACTTCGAAGCTTTTTTTAGGGATATTGCGTGATGGGTAAAATTTTGAAAAAAACTTCGAAAAATATAATAAGCCACTGGGAACTGATTTTTAATGGTATTAACAATTCTGAAATTGTGATAATGTTCCCCTTTAAGGGTACGTTCAGTGCGTTCTCGAGTTGTATGTTATACAGGTACTAGTATAATACCACGATACTAATGAATCATATTCGGTACTATACCGCCTCTAAAAAGTACCAGTCCCCCGCTCTCCCCTGTCGTCGTCACGTCATGACATTGCTGGTTTGTTCGGCAATGCACAATCACGGAGTACTTACAAGCAGACAATGTAAGTTGTAGTCATTAACTTCCTTCTTTTTCTCTATCCTGTTGCTGTGGGGCAGACTGGCTCGTACATGCACATGCATGCTAAAAGTCTCCGCTGTTGCCATTTTTAATAAAAAGTATAGTTCTTATATCTGTCAGTAGACTCAATATAGAAGCACTAAAACAACAACATGACTGACGGGCAGGGGGGAGATGCAGTCGAAGGGGGCTAGGCCTGGAGTAGAGCTTCGACACGTAAATAAGACCACAGACAGTCAGAAAGCCATTTGAAGATGGTCTGTAAAGCAAAATCTATGCAAAATTTTGGCCAAAGAACAACCATTCCATGGAAGTGTTTTAAATGAAGAAAAAAATATCATAATATGACCCCTTTAGGTGTTGTAAACCTGCATGTCACAGTGGGCCTTGTAAGGAAAATAAACACTATCTTTGGAATATGTGTAGGCAGCTTGTGAGTGAGGAACAGTGTTTTTCTCCTCGGTTGTACATTTTCAGGTCAAAGGGGAACTGAATTTTTTTGGAATTGTGCTTATCATTTGCAATCCTTATGTGAAACAAGAACACATACATTTTTCTCTTTATTTGTGTATTCTAAATTGTGAAGAAGAAAAAAACACTAGCAAGAGGTGGCTAACAATGTCGCTAATAAGAGTAATATATTCTGCTTATAAAGCTCTCTAAATAAACCAAAAACCACCAATGATACTCCATTCACATGCCATGACCTAAATATCAACCAAGTATTAGCGATATTGTTATTATAAGAGCCAATGCTGAGGAACTACTTTTCGCGCCGTATTGATCACCAAGAGGTAACTTATGCAGCTATTGACATACTAAGCTGCTGCTGCATCACCTCTGAGTTGGCAAAAGTTTGTACTCGTATAAATTACACCTTTCACCTGTATAGTAGATGGTTGTAGCCATTAATCGAGAAGCTGTTAAACTTTGACATTCAATTTATACCCGGAAACGTTGCAAGGAAGATAAGACAATATGCTAATTTGCTCCTGGCATTTTTTGCAAGAGGTTTATGATGATCAGAAAGATACAAACATCCGTCGGCATCCTAGTGAGAGCAGACATCGTACATTAAGTAAATGTTTTTTTAAGTTTGTAGTTTATGTTTCTTGTTTAGCTCTTAGCAATACAGCTCCATGATGTTTAGTGTTTCACTAAAGCTGGATCCGCTTATCACTCAGCGTCTAAAACTTGTGGCTCATCCGCCGTGTATTTAGACTCAAAAGTGTAAGGTTCTGGATCATCGCTTGTACCAAAATAGTCGTCGTTGGCTCTCGTGAAGTCTGCCATGATATGTTGTTGAAGGAAATAGCAAACTTTGGGCTGCGTTCTGTGAAATCAATGCGACGCCATAATGCTTAAAATTAGGGATGTCCGATAATATCGGACTGCCGATATTATCAGCCGATAAATGCTTTAAAATGTAATATCGGAAATTATCGGTATCAGTTTCAAAATTATCGGTATCCGTTTCAAAAAGTAAAATGTATGACTTTTTAAAACGTCGCTGTGTACACGGACGTAGGAAGAAGTACAGAGCGCCGATAAACCTTAAAGGCACTGCCTTTGCATGTCGGCCCAGTCACATAATATCTACGGCTTTTGACACACTCACAAGTGAATGCAAGCATACTTGGTCAATAGCCACACTGAGGGTGGCCGTATAAACAACTTTAACACTGTTACAAATATGCGTCACATTGTGAACCCAAACCAAACAAGAATGACAAACACATTTCGGGAGAACATCCGCACCGTAACACAACATAAACATAACAGAAAAAATACTCAGAACCCCTTGCAGCACTAACTCTTCCAGGACGCTACAATATACACCCCCCCCCCCCCCCCCCCCAACCTCAACCTCCTCATGCTCTCTCAGGGAGAGGATGTCCCAAATTCCAAGCTGCTGTTTTGAGGCATGTTAAAAAAAAAAGAATGCACTTTGTGACTTCAATAATAAATATGGCAGTGCCAGGTTGGCATTTTTTTACATAACTTGAGTTGATTTATTTTGGAAAACCTTGTTACATTGTTTAATGCATCCAGCGGGGCATCACAACAAAATTAGGCATAATAATGTGTTAATTCCACGACTGTATATATCGGTATCGGTTGATATCGGTATCGGTAATTAAGAGTTGGACAATATCGGAATATCGGATATCGGCAAAAAAGCCATTATCGGACATCTCTACTTAAAAATGACCAACGTGCATAAATATTAAATGGTATCATGAATGTGCCTGTTATTACATAACATACAGGTTCACGTGTTCATGCAAAGACGAGAAGCACTGGCTGTTCCTATCCCCCCGCAGACATTATGATGTCATGATAAAGTCGTCTTTATTAACCGTGATGAGCACATTTTATCAAGCGCTAACTGCTCTAAAGCTAATGAAAAGAGAGCTCGGGGCCAATATATATTGGAGCAGATGTTCAATGGCGGCGCTATATTTAGAAAAGCACTTAACCGTGGGCACTCACGGCCAGCCGCACCTTTAATCTGCTGGATAACATTTTAATTACCTCCCTGTGATTGAATTCCGTCCACCTTGCATCGTGAAACTTTCAAACCAAAATGCAGGATGCGGCCAAGCTACTCGTTTGTGTAAGTCCTTGTTTGACACTTCAAAAATGTCTCTTGTTACTGCAGGTGGTGGAGCTGAAGACGGGGGTTACAGACCTCGACTACAGCCTCAACAAGCAGATCCGGCCGCGCTGCCTGGCCTTCAGGCAGGGTCGAGCCAACTTGGTCAACTTCAGTGGCTGCGCATTTTTGACCACGTTCTCTGCTGGGCTTTAAGGTATGACCTCCAAAGTGTCTTCTCTTTGTGTAGCTGTCCTCTTAAGTCGGGCGTCGGCAACTTTACTCCCTGGAGCTTTTTCAAAAATATATACAAATTGAAAAATATGGGGGGGAAATATATTTTTGTTTTCATATGGTTTCTTTAGGAGGACAAACATGACACAAACCTTTCTATTTGTTAGAAATCCCACTGTTTAACATGCTTCACTGGTGAGAGTATTTGGCAAGCACCGTTTTGTCCTACTAATTTTGGCGGTCCTTGAACTCACTGTAGTTTGTTTACATATACAACTTTCTCAGACGCTGCCACAGAACGACGTGTTTTATGCCACTCCTTCTTTGTCTCATTTTGTCCACCAAACTTTTTATGCTGTGCGTGAATGCACAAAGGTGAGCTTTGTTGCTTTTATTGACTTGTTGGAGTGCTAATCAGGCATATTTGGTCAGTGCATGACTGCAAGCTAATCAAGCTAACATGCTATTTAGGCTAGCTGTATGTACATATTGCATCATTATGCCTCGTTTGTAGGTATATTTGAGCTCATTTAATTTCCTTTACTTATGTACTCTGTGTATTTAATTTATATTTGCATGACTCATAATGTATGTAATATTGGCTGCATTTCTGATAGTTGCTTGTGATGCGTTATAGACCATAGCACACGTTACCCAGCCTGGTCACATATAATTTTTATTTTATTTTTTTACTAGGTTTCCGCGTGCCACTAAAAAGCATTAAACGTCATTAAATGGATTTTGTGAAAATTAAGCCTCTAAATGGCTTTAAAAAGCATTGAATTTGATGTCCAGAGGCATTAAAAAATGTTAATACAATTGTTGTCCTGAGCTGATAGCCACTAATCAAACAATAAATGAAAATGAACTCAATAACTTTGCCGTCACTAATAAATTGCTTCGTCTTCGTGTCTGGCTTTCAAACTGGATACAAGAGGTCTCACTCTCAGACCCTGAGCACGTTTATTCGACAGTGAAATTACATGGACAAAGTGAGCCTCCTTTCAGTCAGGCACAATCTTTGGACTTGCAGTTCTCTTCCACAGGTGCAGTAGTGGTAGCGACACGCACTTTAATGTTGGCGCTGGAAGTAATCATTTTGAAACAACGGCCACTTTTAAAGTACACATTGCTTCGAAACCGTGGGAGAAGACACTCGTTTCGGTGGGCTGTGTGAACTCCGGAAATGACCAACAGCTTCTTTTTTTTCTAACTTTATTTTAACAACAATTTTTCAGTTCAATTATTTATTTATTTAATTAAAAAAAATCAATCAATGGAATAAAATAAAATACAAATCAATCAACATCCATCCATCCATCCATCTTTTTCCGCTTATCCGAAGTCGGGTCGCGGGGGCTGCAGCCTAAGCAAGGAAGCGCAGACTTCCCTCTCCCCAGCCATTTTGTTCAGCTCCTCCCGGGGGATGCCGAAGCGTTCCCAGGCCAGCCGGGAGACATAGTCTTCCCAACGTGTCCTGGGTCTTCCCCATAGCCTCCTACCGGTCGGGCGTGGATGGCATCCTGACCAGATGCCCGAACCACCTCATCTGGCTCCTCTTGATGTGGAGGAGCAGCGGCTTTACTTTGAGCTCCCCCCGGATGACAGAGCTTCTCACCCTATTTCTAAGGGAGAGCCCCGCCACCCGGCGGAGGAAGCTCATTTCGGCCGCTTGTACCCGTGATCTTGTCCTTTCGGTCATAACCCAAAGCTCATGGCCATAGGTGAGAATGGGAACGTAGATCGACCGGTAAATTGAGAGCTTTGCCTTCCGGCTCAGCTCCTTCTTCACCACAACGGATCGATACAGCGTCCGCGTTACTGAAGACGCCGCACCGATCCGCCTGTTGACCTCACGATCCACTCTTCTCTCACTCATGAACAAGACTCCGAGGTACTTGAACTCCTCCACCTGGGGCAAGAGCTCCTCCCCAACCCGAAGATGGCACTCCACCCTTTTCCGGGCGAGAACCATGGACTCGGACTTGGAGGTGCTGATTCCCATCCCAGTCGCTTCCCACTCGACTGCGAACCGATCCAGTGAGAGTTGAAGATCTTGGTCAGATGAAGCCATCAGGACCACATCATCTGCAAAAAGCAGAGACCTAATCCTGCAGCCACCAAACCGGATCCCGTCAACGCCTTGACTGCGCCTAGAAATTCTGTCCATAAAAGTTATGAACAGAATCGGTGACAAAGGGCAGCCTTGGCGGAGTCCAACCCTCACTGGAAACGTGTCTGACTTACTGCCGGCAATGCGGACCAAGCTCTGACACTGATCATACAGGGAGCGGACCGCCACAATCAGACAGTCCGTTACCCCATACTCTCTGAGCACTCCCCACAGGACTTCCCGGGGTACACGGTCGAATGCCTTCTCTAAGTCCACAAAGCACAATCTACTGGTTGGGCAAACTTCCATGCACCCTCAAGGACCCTGCCGAGAGTATAGAGCTGGTCCACAGTTCCACGACCAGGACGAAAACCACACTGTTCCTCCTGAATCTGAGGTTCGACTATCCGCCATAGCCTCCTCTCCAGTACACCTGAATAGACCTTACTTTAATCAACATTAAAGTAAAATATAAATGAAAAGTAGCAGAAAGAAGATAAAACTTAAATCTGCCCCCTATTTTCACAAATACAACAATTGACTTTCAATGTTGGCGTCTACAAAACCATATTTTCATTTTACAACAATTACCCCAATAATGAAGAAATAATTATATTTTGTCATATATTTTCGTCATCATGATTTTAAATTTTTTATGGAATCCAGAAAGAGATTTACATTGTTTTATTCCACTGTCAAGTTTGTTCCATAAACTAACACCTTTGATTAAAATACTTACTTCCATTGTTACTGTTCTAAATCTAGTTTTATTAAAGATTTCAGTGCCTTTCAGATTATAATTACTTTGTCTTTTTACAAATCTGTTTTGAAAGTTGTTTCATGTGCTTTAAACATCAATCAATCAATCAATCAATGTTTATTTATATAGCCCTAAATCACAAGTGTCTCAAAGGGCTGCACAAGCCACAACGACATCCTCGGTACAAAGCCCACATAAGGGCAAGGAAAAACTCACCCCAGTGGGACGTCGATGTGAATGACTATGAGAAACCTTGGAGAGGACCGCATATGTGGGTAACCCCCCCCCTCTAGGGGAGACCGAATGCAATGGATGTCGAGTGGGTCTGACATAATATGGTGAGAGTCCAGTCCATAGTGGATCCAACATAATAGTAAGAGTCCAGTCCATAGTGGGGCCAGCAGGACACCATCCCGAGCGGAGACGGGTCAGCAGCGCAGAGATGTTCCCAGCCGATGCACAGGCGAGCGGTCCACCCCGGGTCCCGACTCTGGACAGCCAGCACTTCATCCATGGCCACCGGACCTGTGCCCCCCCCACCTCCACAAGGAAGAGGGGAGCAGAGGAGAAAAGAAAAGAAACGGCAGATCAACTGGTCTAAAAGGGGGGTCTATTTAAAGGCTAGAGTATACAAATGAGTTTTAAGATGGGACTTAAATGCTTCTACTGAGGTAGCATCTCTAATTGTTACCAGGAGGGCATTCCAGAGTACTGGAGCCCCAATAGAAAACGCTCTATAGCCCACAGACTTTTTTTGGGCTCTGGGAATCACTAATATGCCGGAGTTCTTTGAACGCAGATTTCTTGCCGGGACATATGGTACAATACAATCGACAAGATAGGACGGAGCTAGACCGTGTAGTATTTTATACGTAAGTAGTAAAACCTTAAAATCACATCTTAAGTGCACAGGAAGCCAGTGCAGGTGAGCCAGTATAGGCGTAATATGATCAAACTTTCTTGTTCTTGTCAAAAGTCTAGCAGCCGCATTTTGTACCAATTGTAGGCTTCACGGTGGCAGAGGGGTTAGTGCATCTGCCTCACAATACGAAGGTCCTGAGTAGTCTTGGGTTCAATCCCGGGCTCGGGATCTTTCTGTGTGGAGTTTGCATGTTCTCCCCGTGACTGAGTGGGTTCCCTCCGGGTACTCCGGCTTCCTCCCACCTCCAAAGACATGCACCTGGGGATAAGTTGATTGGCAACACTAAATTGGCCCTAGTGTGTGAATGTGAGTGCGAATGTTGTCTGTCTATCTGTGTTGGCCCTGCGATGAGGTGGCGACTTGTCCAGGGTGTACCCCGCCTTCCGCCCGATTGTAGCTGAGATAGGCTCCAGTGCCCCCCGCGACCCCAAAGGGAATAAGCGGTAGAAAATGGATGGATGGATGTAATCTTTTAATGCTAGACATAGGGAGACCCGAAAATAATACGTTACAGTAGTCGAGACGAGACGTAACGAATGCATGAATAATGATCTCAGCGTCGCTAGTGGATAACATAGAAACGAATTTTAGCGATATTACGGAGATGAAAGAAGGCCGTTTTAGTAACACTCTTAATGTGTGATTCAAACGAGACAGATACATGATTTTTAGAATATTATACTCTGCCAGTTCATGATATTTTAATAAATGTAACTGTTTGAGTATGGCTTGAATGGTGTGTCCGACAACATAGCACATTTTAATAATTGGACTTACTTTTAACCTTTATGACAAGTATTTTCAAAGGAATACCAAATCTGTACAGAAAACATACAGCCATCAGAATTCCATCCAAACATTTGCACAACAAAATGAAGAAAAAAAACCACTTGAAGTGACACAGTATGGATCAGTTAGTTATTTTACCAAAGCTAAGGTCAAATATGTGGAAATGTGACTTTAATGTGTTTGCGATGCTAACAGTGATAGCAGCTCTGAAAGTGATCAGTGCTGATAGGACGGGTCTGATAGGGTGAAGTCTTATCTACCCCGCCACTGTCCCCCTTTTTTAGTCGAGTCTGGACAAATATTGTCATGTTGAACTCAGACTGAACTTTTGAACCGGTGCGACGTTGTTTCCTGCTTTTGCGCTGATAGCTCGCTCATTTTCACAAATTTTGAACAAAAAGTAATGTCCTCTTTTATTACTCAAATAGTGGGTGTGATGTTGTTTCCTTTTAATGTTAATAAGCTTACAATGGTATGCAGAGGTATAGTCATAACAATTTTATAGACACAGTATACTATTTATAGTCACGGTGGAGAGTGGGCAGGGGATATTTTCTTTTTCCTAGTGGGGCATAACAGAAAATATTTGACAAGCACTGGGTTAAGCAGACTTTATTGCTGTCCTGCAAGGACCCAAACTCCTTAAAATCCTGGTGGTGCCTCCTCTCAGGGTTTAAGAGATGCTTCACCTGCTCCTTTTAATCCATTTGACTTTGGCCGGCATGCGGGCCCCCTCCTATCTCTTCTCTCTCACGTCTCTTCTCTGGACGGGACGAGGCGTTAATTTGCAGGGGGGGAGTCGGCCCTTGACCCGGTCCTCGGCTGGAACCAGCTCATCTTTAATTAGCTGTCGGCAAAGAGCCCAGGATTCATTAGAGGAGAAATAGCGCTGTCAGGCAAAGCCATTTAAAAAAAGATGATGGAAACACACTTTTTTTTCCCCTCAAATGATGGGCGCCGTAATGACACTCTCTCAATAAGCAACGACAGTTTAATACGGTAATTGTCAGAAAAATGGCCTCGTTACGGCTAAGCCCCCGCAAGAGCCATTTAATGTGGCTGAACTGTATTTGCTGGCTGAAAATAGCAGCTTGTGATGGAAATGTTCAATGTCACAGTTTGCGAGGACCTTTTTCCTGCCGGGTCAAACTCTGTTCATTTCCTAAATGTGCGCTGGCACCGCCACGTTTGAACATTGATGACCATCGTTGGCTCGCTAACTGCGCCCACAGGAGCTGTACCCAGCCTTCTGCGTCCACAACGGCGGCACCTGTATGAACCTCCTCAAGCTGCCAGCTTTCTACAGCCAGCAGCAAATGAGGAACAAGCTACGCCATCGAGTCCTCGGCCGGCTTCGAGCTCAGCTTAGCAAAGAAAGACATAGTACCCTCTTGCCTCCCTACCTAGGGATACAGGCCTAGGCATCAGCAGCAGGTTCTCTGGTGGTGCGAGCGGTAGAAGAGCTCATCAAGAGCCGATGGCAGGATGGCCATGTGGATTGGCAAGTGTCCAGGCAGCCCTCTGTAGGGCTAGCACTGGGAAACCCCTATAAATGTTGGGGTAAAGAACGTGTACTCGGCTCACACCTGGCTGGCTAGCCGTGGTCAATGGGACTTCACTTTTGTCTGTAGAAACTGTAAGATGAAGAACTGTTGCAACATTAAAGGCCTACTGAAATGCGATTTTCTTATTTAAACGGGGATAGCAGGTCCATTCTATGTGTCATACTTGATCATTTCGCGATATTGACATATTTTTGCTGAAAGGATTTAGTAGAGAACATCGACGATAAAGTTTGCAACTTTTGGTCGCTGATAAAAAAGCCTTGCCTCTACCGGAAGTAGCAGACGAGTAGCGTGACGTCACAGGTTGTGGAGCTCCTCACATCTGCACATTGTTTACAATCATGGCCACCAGCAGCGAGAGCGATTCGGACCGAGAAAGCGACGATTTCCCCATTAATTTGAGCGAGGATGAAAGATTTGTGGATGAGGAAAGTGAGAGTGAAGGACTAGAGGGCAGTGGGAGCGATTCAGATAGGGAAGATGCTGTGAGAGGCGGGTGGGACCTGATATTCAGCTGAGAATGACTAAAACAGTAAATAAACACAAGACATATATATACTCTATTAGCCACAACACAACCAGGCTTATATTTAATATGCCACAAATTAATACCGCATAACAAACACCTCCCCCCTCCCGTCCATATAACCCGCCAATACAACTCAAACACCTGCACAACACACTCAATTCCACAGCCCAAAGTACCGTTCACCTCCCCAAAGTTCATACAGCACATAATATTTCCTCAAAGTTACGTACGTGACATGCACATAGCGGCACGCACGTACGGGCAAGCCACAGCTGCATGCGTACTCACGGTACCGCGTCTGCGCATCCAACTCAAAGTCCTCCTGGTAAGAGTCTTTGTTGTCCCAGTTCTCCACAGGCCAATGGTAAAGCTTGACTGTCATCTTCCGGGAATGTAAACAATGAAACACCGGCTGTGTTATCCGGCACAACAGTCAAGGGGTGCATTCTACGGCGGGGGTGCGTTATCCGGCACAACACCTGCCGCAATACACCGCTTCCCACCTACAGCTTTCTTCTTTGCTGTCTCCATTGTTCATTGAACAAATTGCAAAAGATTCACCAACACAGATGTCCAGAATACTGTGGAATTTTGCGATGAAAACAGACGACTTAATAGCTGGCCACCGTGCTGTCCCAAAATGTCCTCTACAATCCGTGACGTCACGCGCAGGCGTCATCATACCGAGACGTTTTCAGCAGGATATTTCGCGCGAAATTTAAAATTGCACTTTAGTAAGGTATTGGCATGTGTTGCAATGTTAAGATTTCATCATTGATATATAAACTATCAGACTGCGTGGTCGGTAGTAGTGGATTTCAGTAGGCCTTTAAATGTGCGAACTATACGAAACAGAGGCAATCGACCCGAATAACGGGAATTGCAGCCCTCCAGGAAACACATTTTGAAGGACAGGGCCAACTCCAAGATAAATACATCTTCTACTGGGTTTTGAAGACTACAGGACCCAGAGATGCTGGAGTTGCCTTTGCGTTTCACAGCAAGATTACCAGGAAACTGACATCAATTCCCACAGCAATCTCACCCAGGCTATCGTTTATGAGATTGCCGATTGAGAAAGGAAGATACTTGACTCTGATAAATGTGTTTGCCCCCAAGATTAAAACCACTGTTAAGGAGAAGGATACTTTCTTTTAAGAACTCACTAAAGTAGTGATTAGTGTTCCCAGAGGAGACAAGCTCCTAATATTGGGTGACTTCAACGCCCGAGTTGGGACGGTCTGGAAAACCTTTGCAAGCAAGTTTGGCAAGAAAAAAATAACTCCAATGGCGAGCTTCTGCTCATGTTCTGTGCACAACTACAGGTCAGCATTGCCAACACAGTTTTTCTAAAAACTATTTCATCTGGAAGCAACCACGCTCATTCATCAACAGCGATACAGGTTACACTGAGGGTGGCCAAATTAAAAACTTTAACACTGTTAGAAATATACGCCACACTGTGAATCCACACCAAACAAGAATGACAAACACATTTCGGGAGAACATCCGTACCATAACACAACATAAACACAACAAAACAAATACCCAGAACTCTTTGCAGCACTAACTCTTCCGGGACGCTACAAGGTATGTGTGTGTGTGTGTGTGTGTGTGTGTGGGGGGGGGGTATTTTGTAGCGTCCCGGAAGAGTTAGTGCTGCAAAGTATTCTGGGTATTTGTTCTGTTGTGTTACGGTGCGGATGTTCTCCCGAAATGTGTTTGTCATTCTTGTTTGGTGTGGATTCACACAGTGTGGCGTATATTTCTAACAGTGTTAAAGTTTTTTATACTGGCACCCTCAGTGTAACCTGTATCGCTGTTGATGAAGTATGTGTTGCATTCACTCGTGTGTGCGTACAGAAGCCGCACATGTCTTGTGACTGGGTCTGAACGATGCTAGAATGGATGAAAAGCGGATGTGACGATAGCTCGCAGAGTACGTTAAAGGCAGTGCATTTAAGGCATGCCCCCAATACTGTGGACCGGGTGGACTACGAGATATAATGACTGATGAACACCTTCGTCCGAAAATGAAGGTTGCCTCAGCTGAACCCCGGCATTAATGAACTAGCATCCAAGAAAAGATGGCAGGTATCTGGCTTGGGCACATCAGATTAGATCAGTGTGTTGCAAACTGAGCAGTTTAAAGTCCTGAATGGTTGGTTTATTCATTGTTATTTTATTTTCAAATTCATTAGCCTGTGGAAAAAGTTAATGTTGATATTTACCTCAGAAGGCTGCAAATAGAAAAGAGGCATTCAATTTTTATTTAATATGTATTTGATATGCCATTGATATTTTTGAATTATTATTATTATTATTTGAAACTCGATTTTGCATGTCACTATAAAGTTATATAAGCCTTGCTTGTTCAATATTCAATGCAAAACTTGTTTGGGTCCCTATTAAAAGGTTAATTTGTTCAACCTTGGCCAGCGGCTTTGTTCAGCTTAAAATTTTGTCCCACTCTGTATTTGAGTTTGACACCCCTGCCCTAGATAAACTAAGAAACATTTTTACAAGTATTAATATGAATATGAAGCATTAAAATGTATTGGCAAAAAAATAAATTTGAGGCACCACACGTTTCCTCGTCAAGTTCAGCCTTGACACATCTTACCTTTGCCGTGATAAAGGTCTTACGGCAGGTTTTTGTGCATACGCAAGCTTAATACATGACCCCTGGTGTGGATGGCATTCTCTTTGTTTGTCACTTTTCTTTTTTGTATAAGCGTTGCTTGTGCTGTAATAATGCCCTACGCAGAGCAGTGCATTGTGGGGGAAACATTTGTTATCCGTTTTCTGGCCTCTGACATATAATAAAGGAACATCCAGTTAAGAAACACTGAGCAGAACTATTCTGGCCTTGAGATGCATTACTGGGCCAGCCACAAATGAAGATTGTGCATGTCATAAATCTAACTATAACCCACATCCACTGCCTGTTGGACCACAGCCGTGTGTGTGTGTGTGTGTGTGTGTGTGTGTGTGTGTGTGTGTGTGTGTGTGTGTGTGTGCGTGTGTGTGCGTGCGTGCGTGGGTGTGCGTGTTATCGCAGGGCCCAAAGCCTCCTATCAGCTGGCCGGGGGATCTCAAAGTAGTAATTGGGTCTTAAAAAGCATAGTTGTCATTGAAATGAGGGACTCATCACAATTACCCGGAGATTTACGGATGATAATTGCCTTGTGATGGATGATAACTTTGCAAAAAGTTAATGCAGGTGCTGTGAATCATGCTGGCCCACTTTTCAGCCAAGACTTTAAAAGGCAAATTAAAGTTTTTAGCTACTTTGACTTCAAACTGAATTAGTCATACCTCCTACTTTGAGATCACAGGTGTCAAACTCAAGGGCCCGGGGCCAGATCTGGCCCGCCACATCATTTTATTTGGCCCTCGAAAGCCTGGAAATAATATGCGTCATTAAAGTACTTTATATTTTCTTACTAAGTGTATTACTTTTTTCCATTTTGACAGAAAAAAATACATATACTCAATGCAATCGCATATTTTTTAAACATAAATATTATAATATATAAAATACACGATCATACATTCAAACAATGTTTTTGTTGAAATATAATTTTTTTTTTTCTGCTTGACTTATGATTTCAAAGCAAGTTATTCATCAAACTGTCAAATTGATTTCAAAGCAAGTTATTCATCAAATTGTCAAATTGATGAATAACTTGCTTTGAAATCATAAGTCAAGCAGAAAAAAAATATTTCTATTTCAACAAAATGTATGAAATTCCCTGTGGTTTTACAGCATTTTACTGTACATTAAACCACTGTTTTGCTATTCACAATAGTACACGATTAGTTGGCTAAGTTGCCAGAATTTTACTGTAAAAATGCAGTTTTATATTTACAGTAAAAAAAACACTGTACATTTTACTGTAAAATTCTATCAACTGAGCTGCCTGTTTTGTACCGTGAAAAACAGTTGTTCGTTTTTCCATTTACAGTAACATTCCGGAAAAAATCACTATAAATTTTACGGCAAAATTTTTGCGACTGACCTGTCAGTTTTTTACTGTAAAATCTGCATTTTTTTTTTTACATTGTACAGAAAAAAACAAATCATCAAATGCTTAGGCAGTTGTTTAATAATATAATTCACTGTGAGAAGCGGCCCTCTGAGGGCAAACATAACTGCGATATGGCCCTCAATTAAAACGAGTTTGACACCCCTGTTCTAGATTATTCCGAAAGTGGTTCTTCTTTCCTGCCCTAAAAAAAACAATCACACACACATCACATGACTGAGCATGTTTTTGCTGTGTTACAGCACCGCTCAATGGGCAGTAGCTGGTACTGCATTGACAAAAACATGGAACCAGTGCTAAACATGCTAATTAAGATGAAAAATAAACTGAATGGCGCTGCTAAAAGCACATTAACGCCAACACGTCGCTTTTGCTATGTGCTATGCTAATACCGGGCTGTGTTAAGAGATTATTGCTCCATAAGGTCCATTCTGATTGATGGCTGTCACTAAGGACGACCTTCATTTTTGCATCGAAAATCGATGGCACGTTTGCATTTCATCAATCTAACAGCTCACTTTAAATATCATCTTCTTCGGCTCTTTTAGTCCCTGCACACAACGTCCGCTTTGAACGTTGATTATTCCTATCTCGGTGTGTGTTGGCTTTTTACTTCTCAATGAAAATGTCAAGAAAAGGCTCAAATATGCTTTTATTGTGTTTTCACTAATAGAATAAAAGGTTGCCCATTACAAACTGTATTTTTATTCATCTTTAAGTTCTGTGAGATAATTCAGTTCAGTTTTGAGAAGTCCAGATATAGTGCTTTCTGGACCTGGACTAATGTGGTTCCGACGCTGCAAAAAGACTCAAACTGTCACACTTTGCGTGCCATCTGATTTATTTCTTGTTTTTGCTACTGCCTGTGTCTTGCGTTTCCTTAGTTACCAGAGATGGGTGGAGCCACAACTCACACCTGCACACCTGCGTTTAGTTGCCAACCAGCCCTCTATTTGAAGTGGTATGTTAGAGGCAGGAAGAATCCTCTGGAGCAGGGATTCCCAAACTACAGCTCACACGCCGTATTCAGCCTGCCAGTGTCACGATGTGGCCCGTGGAACGTCCCAATTTAAAAAATATATATATGTGTACATCTGTATATGTGTATATATATGTATGTATGTATATATATTAGTATCGGTTTGCAGCTGAGTGTGAAACGACTGGGATGAGAATCAGCACCTCCAAGTCCGAGTCCATGGTTCTCGCCCGGAAAAGGGTGGAGTGCCATCTCCGGGTTGCGGAGGAGACCCTGCCCCAAGTGGAGGAGTTCAAGTACCTCGGAGTCTTGTTCACGAGTGAGGGAAGAGTGGATTGTGAGATTGACAGGCGGATCGGTGCGGCGTCTTCAGTAATGCGAACGCTGTATCGATCCGTTGTGGTGAAGAAGGAGCTGAGCCGGAAGGCAAAGCTCTCAATTTACCGGTCGATCTACGTTCCCATCCTCACCTATTGTCATGAGCTTTGGGTTATGACCGAAAGGACAAGATCACGGGTACAAGCGGCAGAAATGAGTTTCCTCCGCCGGGTGGCGGGGCTCTCCCTTAGAGATAGGGTGAGAAGCTCTGTCATCCGAGGGGAGCTCAAAGTAGAGCCGCTGCTCCTCCACATCGAGAGGAGCCAGATGAGGTGGTTCGAGCATCTGGTCAGGATGCCACCCGGTCGCCTCCTTAGGGAGGTGTTTAGGGCAAGTCCGACTATGTCTCCCGGCTGGCCTGGGAACGCCTCGGGATCCCCCGGAAAGAGCTGGACAAAGTGGCTGGGGAGAGGGAAGTCTGGGCTTCCCTGCTTAAACTGCTTCCCCCGCGACCCGACCTCGGATAAGCGGAAGAAGATGGATGGATGGATGGATATATATACAGGTAAAAGCCAGTAAATTAGAATATTTTGAAAAACTTGATTTATTTCAGTAATTGCATTCAAAAGGTGTAACTTGTACATTATATTTATTCATTGCACACAGACTGATGCATTCAAATGTTTATTTCATTTAATTTTGATGATTTGAAGTGGCAACAAATGAAAATCCAAAATTCCGTGTGTCACAAAATTAGAATATTGTGTAAGGGTTAAATTTTGAAGACACCTGGTGCCACAAACTAATCAGCTGATTAACTCAAAACACCTACAAAGGGCTTTAAATGGTCTCTCAGTCCAGTTCTGAAGCCGACACAAACATGGGGAAGACTTCAGATTTGACAGCTGTCCAAAAGGCAACCATCGACACATGCACAAGGAGGGAAAGACACAAAAGGTTATTGCTGAAGAGACTGGCTGTTCTCAGAGCTCTGTATCCAAACACATTAATGGAGAGGCAAAGGGAAGGAAAAACTGTGGTCAGAAAAAGTGTACAAGCGATAGGGATCACCGCGCCCTGGTCAAGATTGTGAAAAAAAACCCATTCAAAAATGTGGGGGAGATTCAGAAGGAGTGGACAGCTGCTTGAGTCAGTGCTTCAAGATCCACCACCAAGAGACGCTTGAAAGACATGGGTTTCAACTGCCGCATACCTCGTGTCAAGCCACTGTTGACCAAGAAACAGCGCGAAAAGCGTCTCACCTGGGCTAAGGAAAAAAAGAGCTGGACTGCTGCTGAGTGGTCCAAAGTCATGTTTTCTGACGAAAGCAAATTTTGCATTTCCTTTGGAAATCGAGGTCCCAGAGTCTGGAGGAAGACAGGAGAGGCACAGGATCCACGTTGCCTGAAGTCTAGTGTAAAGTTTCCACCATCAGTGATGGTTTGGGGTGCCATGTCATCTGCTGGTGTCGGTCCACTCTGTTTCCTGAGATCCAGGGTCAACGCAGCCGTCTACCAGCAAGTTTTAGAGCACTTCATGCTTCCTGCTGCTGACCTGCTCTATGGAGATGGAGATTTCAAGTTCCAACAGGACTTGGCGCCTGCACACAGCGCAAAATCTACCCGTGCCTGGTTTACGGACCATGGTATTTCTGTTCTAAATTGGCCCGCCAACTCCCCTGACCTTAGCCCCATAGAAAATCTGTGGGGTATTGTGAAAAGGAAGATGCAGAATGCCAGACCCAAAAACGCAGAAGAGTTGAAGGCCACTATCAGAGCAACCTGGGCTCTCATAACACCTGAGCAGTGCCAGAAACTCATCGACTCCATGCCACGCCGCATTAAGGCAGTAATTGAGGCAAAAGGAGCTCCAACCAAGTATTGAGTATTGTACATGCTCATATTTTTCATTTTCATACTTTTCAGTTGGCCAACATTTCTAAAAATCCCTTTTTTGTATTAGCCTTAAGTAATATTCTAATTTTGTGACACACGGAATTTTGGATTTTCATTTGTTGCCACTTCAAATCATCAAAATTAAATGAAATAAACATTTGAATGCATCAGTCTGTGTGCAATGAATAAATATAATGTACAAGTTACACCTTTTGAATGCAATTACTGAAATAAATCAAGTTTTTCAAAATATTCTAATTTACTGGCTTTTACCTGTGTGTGTGTGTATATATATATATATATATATATATATATATATTAGTATATATAAGTATCAATGATTGTCACATATATATACATATGATTAAGTATAAGCTTCTGGCTGAATTTTTGACCACTCCTCTTGACAAAATTGGTCAAGTTCAGCTAAATTTGTTGGTTTTCTGACATGGACTTGTTTCTTTAGCATTGTCCACATGTTTAAGTCAGGACTTTGGGGAGGCCATTCTAAAACTTTAATTCTAGCCTGATTTAGCCATTCCTCTACCACTTTTGACGTGTGTTTGGGGTCATTGTCCTGTTGGAATACCCAACTGCGCCCAAGACCCAACCTCCGGGCTGATGATTTTAGGTTGTCCTGAAGAATTTTGGAGGTAATCCTCCTTTTTCATTGTCCCATTTAAAGCACCAGAAATATACTGACACCAACCAACCACAAGATAGTGTTTTAATTTGAAAATGATAATAAGACCCCTTTAAAGACAGTTTGAATATTGTTGATTTTTTTAACGTGTTATTAATTGTACGATTATTGGTTTACATGAATTAAGTATTTATTTTTGGAATATGATTGTATTATCAAACATGTTATTATACACTAGGTCACCTACTCAGTGGCCTAGTGGTTAGAGTGTCCGCCCTGAGATCGGTAGGTTGTGAGTTCAAACCCCGGCCGAAATATAAAAAAAATTGGGACCTATTACCTCCCTGCTTGGCACTCATCATCAAGGGTTGGAATTGGGGGTTAAATCACCAACAATGATTCCCGGGCATGGCACCGCTGCTGCCCACTGCTCCCCTCACCTCCCAGGGGGTGAACAAAGGGATGGGTCAAATGCAGAGAACATATTTCACCACACCTAGTGTGTGTGTGACAATCAGTGGTACTTTAACTTTAACTTATTGTAACAGTTAGAGCTGCGACAAAGTTTATGCATACAATATTGATACGAGAGGACCGCAGATTAGAGTATACAAATGAGTATTAAAATGGGACTTAAATGCTTCTACTGAGGTAGCATCTCTAACTGTTACCGGGAGGGCATTCCAGAGTACTGGAGCCCGAATAGAAAACGCTCTATAGCCCGCAAACTTTTTTTGGGCTCTGAGAATCACTAATTAATTATTTTTTTTTTCATTTATTTATTTATTTCAGGCAATGACATACAAAAGTACAAAGTTGACAACACATCATAAAATAAATTAATATAGTGCAAAAGTTAATGTAGAGTATGTAATGCATGATTGTCCAGTTTTGCCTGAAAGGGAGTGGGAAGAAGATAATTAATTTAATCCCACCCCCAGTTCTCCATTCAGTGATTATTCACATGAGTTTCACTTTTACTTTGTTCAAGGGTTATAATACAGATGTTGTATCATAGTGGCATTACCACAGGTAACAATAATTATTACACTGTAACAATAATTTGTATCAACAATGTAGGAATAATGAATATACCAACAATGGTAATAGACAACATAGCAATAATGGTAATAGACAACATAGCAATAATGGTAAGGAAACATTGAGCACATGTTAACACTTTGAGACAGAGTATAGCAGCAGGTCAATTTAAAGACCCTCATCTCTATATTTGAACCAGACCCCATGTTTGTATAACAGTTTAAATAGATTAATAAGCCGGAGTTCTATGAACGCAGATTTCATTCATGTGTATTGACCCTTTATAAATAAATGTCATAAAAACAAATCTATTTCATGCTCTCTCTCAGTAAGCTGTGGAGTCCCCCAAGGCAGTATATTAGGGCCTTTACTGTTCCTAATATACATAAACGACATGTCATCAGCATGCGACTGTGAATTGTTTTTGTTTGCGGATGACTCTGCCCTGCTGGTATCCGGCAAGGACAAGTCACAGGTGGAGAAAATCCTCAGTGCTGAACTCTGTAGAATTTGCACCTGGCTCGCTGACAACAAGCTATCCATACACTTGGGTAAAACGGAATCCATCCTATTTGGGTCCCACATCAACCTTAAGAAAGTCAATGACTTCATTCACTATTAAAGTGGGTGACATTGTTATCACCAGGAAAGATGAGGTCACCTACCTAGGTTCCATTCTAGAGGCTAATCTTTCCTGTGATAAAATGGCAACGAAGGTAATCAAAAAGGTCAACCAACGAATGAGATTTCTCTCCAGAATCTCCTCTCTGGTCAACAAAAGCACCATGAAGATTCTGGCGGGAACTCTCGTTCAACCCTTTTTCGATTACGCATGTACCTCCTGGTACCCTAGCACCTCCAAAACCCTCAAATCTAGACTCCAAACATCCCAGAACAAGCTAGTCAGGTTACTTCTAGACCTCCACCCCAGATCACACCTCACCCCTACCCACTTCTCCAAAGTGGGCTGGCTCAGGGTGGAGGACCGAGTAAAACAACTTGCACTGAGCCTAGTCTAGAAAATACACTACACCTCCCTGATACCGAAGTACATGTCAAACTACTTCCTTAATGTAAATGACCGCCATAACCACAACACCAGAGGGAGCTCCACTAACCACGTTAAAACCAGATTCCAATCTAACAAAGGTCTTAACTCATTCTCCTTCTATGCCACATCAATATGGAATGCACTCCCAACAGGTGTAAAAGAAAGTGCATCTCTATCCTCCTTCAAAACCGCACTAAAAGAACACCTCCAGGCAACTTCAACCCTAAACTAACACCCTCCCTTCCTCATCATACCTCTTCGGAATTGTAAATAATCAAATGTAAATAATCAAATGTAGACACTTTTTCTTATCCTTTCTGATCTCTCTCTCTGTGTCCACTACTTGCTGTACATATCCTACCAAGTCAGTCCTACACTGTTCCAATGTCCATTTCTCTGATGATGCAATTGTTGATGACTGAAGTGTTGATACCAACCATACTCTCCTTATCCCACACCCCGAATTGTAAATAATGTAAATAATTCAATGTATATACTCTGATGATTATCTTGTGTGATGACTGTATTTTGAATATAGTATATATCAGTGACGTGCGGTCACTAGAGGCAGGTGAGGCAGTGCCTCACCTGCCATCATGGAAAGAAAAAAAATGTAAAAAGAAAAAATTTTTATTAAATTGTTATATGTATCCAGTGATTATACTATAAAGTTATTTTCCGTTTAACTTCACCAGTTTTAGATTATTTTTATTCAAAATCGCTGAATTTTCACATTTGCCGTTCAAATACTGAGAAGAGACGGTGCGGTGATCAGTAGCCAGTTGAGGCACGTCACTCAATTGTGCCTCACCATGGATTGTGGACTCGACTAACTGCTGGCCTGCTTTGCAGTGAGACCGTATTGCTATATGAATTATATTATACATTTCCATAGTTTAGTTAGCTGAGGTATATAATGTACAGTGTATTTTGTCAACAACTGTATGTGTGTAACGTATTTCTTGTGCTGAGCAATCATAAAACTGCTGCGAAGACGCACTGGCTGAGGCTCGCGTAATCCCGCCTCCTGGTGCCGGTTATTGCACCTCCGCCGCAGACTGCACCCCCCGACGGTAGCGCCACACCAACCAAAGCCCAAACCCAAACCCTCCACGTGCAAGACAGAATCCACCCAAAAAAAGTCACTTAACAAGAAGCCAAAAAGTGCAAAAACAACATTGCTCGCGCCGGAGGAGCCGTGAACGACTGCAGGGACACAACATTAGGTACACCTGCAGACTGCAGCACGGATTTCATATTTCATTCATTCACAACTCCTCCAACACGAACACCACTGTTCCCGCACTTATAAGTAAAGGTAAGACCATAATAACGTTTTTTTTATTAAATGTGCTTTTTTGTGTGCTACAGTTTGTATGTGTAAAGTTAAAGTTAAGTTAAAGTACCAATGATTGTCACACACACACTAGGTGTGGTGAAATTTGTCCTCTGCATTTGACCCATCCCCTTGCTCACCCCCTGGGATGTGAGGGGAGCAGTGGGCAGCAGCGGCGCCGCGCCCGGGAATAATTGTTGGTGATTTAACCCCCAATTCCAACCCTTGATGCTGAGTGCCAAGCAGGGAAGAATGCTGGTATGAGCTTTTAAACATAACCCGTTAACTGCTGTCAATCAAATGGTGAATAAGATACTCTTTAGGGTTCATATGTTTGTAAATCTGACTGTGATGAAGTCAGTGCCTCACCAGCCATCAACCTCACCGAAAGTCACTGGTATATATCTGTATCATGAATCAATTTAAGTGGACAAGTTGAAAAACGTATTCAGGTGTTACCATTTAGCAGAGGTGGGACCAAGTCATTGTTTTGCAAGTCACAAGTAAGTCTCAAGTCTTTGCCCTCAAGTCCGAGTCAAGTCCCGAGTCAAGACAGGCAAGCCCCGAGTCAAGTCCAAAGTCAAGACTGGAAAGTCTCAAGTCAAGTCCTAAGTCCTGCATTTTGAGTTTCGAGTCCTTTCAAGTCCTTTTAACCACAGTAATATATTAACACAGATTGTGTATGCTTTTCAAACGCTGTATTTATTTATTAAAACAAGTGCATTTTAAATTGCAGGAAAGAAAATTGTGCTGACATTGCACTTTATAATAGCACTATTAACCAGTCATTTTAAACATTAACTCATTCCTTTACAGAACAAACACATTGAAAAATAAAGTGCAAATGTACTTATTTGTACAAAAGTGTTAACATTGAAAAAACATGACATATACGTGAACATAACAAAAAAGTTGTACTTTTTATATGTCAGGGCCCTATGCTGCATTGCATTTGCAAAAGACCAAATTAGCCAAGAGTCTGTCAGTCATTTGTGCACGATGGGGGCGTAGTATGATGCCACCATGGCTGAAAACTCGCTCCACTGGAGCACTGGAGGCAGGCACTGCCAAGACTCTCATGGCCACTCGGAACAGTGAAGGAAGAGTCTTCATGTTCAATGCCCAGAACAAAAGGGGGGAGAGAGTTGTTTTGGGTTGGTGCACTACTTGTAAGTGTATCTTGTGTTTCTTATGTTGATTTAATTAAAAAAAGAAAAAAGAAAAAATTATTTCTTGTGCGGCCCGATACCAATCGATCCACGGACCAGTACCGGGCTGCGGCCCGGTGGTTGGGGACCACTGAGGTAAACAACCAACAGTATGTCAGAAAGCTAGCTAAAACGGTACACATATTCATAATATAGTATACATTTTAACTGACCTTTATTTTACTATTTTTGTCTTTTTTTAGGTGGCTAAAATACGCGGTGCTGCTGACCGCCGTCTAACGTTACGTGTGATATATTGACTAACGTAACCCTGCTTAAAAAAAATCACTGAACAAAAAGTATGAATAAGGTAGTGAACTGCAACAGATTCCCGTGTTTGCAATAACGTTATAACGTTAGCAGTGAGTTTACAGCCTCACTGATTTAACTACACAGCAAATAAAAGTCACGTTACTTAGCCAATAAACGTTATATTACATTCAAAACTTACCGTTCTTTGTGCAACTTCAAATGCCGGACGAAGTTGGAAGTTGTTGCCTCTCCATCAGTAATTTTCGAACCGCATGTGTTGCATACTGCAAACCGTTTTGTGTTGACCACCTCGTAATTTTTATACCCAAACGAAATTATTTTAGGTATCATTTTTTGTTCACTGGCGTGTGGTTTGGACATGTCTTCTTCCTTGGTTGTCCTGCAATTTGATTGGATGAATGCTGTGTGATGAAAACAAAGTAGATCTAATTTGATTGGCTGTTGTACTGAGCTCAGTACAACAGCTGGTGTGCTCTAGATAGCACACCAGCTAGAAGGTCTAGTTTAGCACACCAGCTAGAAGGTCTAGTTTAGCACACCAGCTGACACACGCAACGCTGATAGACAAGTACACAATGAAAAATACGGAGCGCTCCCGAATAACTTTTTCATCTTTGGGTTTTGGGGAAAGTAGTAAGTCATGTCAATTCAAAAGGCTCAAGTCCAAGTGAAGTCACAAGTCATTGATGTTAAAGTCTAAGTCGAGTTGCAAGTCTTTTTACATTTTGTCAAGTCGAGCCTAAAGTCATCAAATTCATGACTCGAGTCTGACTCGAGTCCAAGTCATGTGACTCGAGTCCACACCTCTGCCATTTAGTGGTCAATTGTACGGAATATGTACTGTACTGTGCAATCTACTAATAAAAGTTTCAATCAATCAATCAATTGATAAAGATTAGAAACGCCTCCACACACATTGTCAATAAATACAGCAGAGTTACTTTTAGCATCGAGCCTTCAGTTACCTTTGCCTGCCTTTCAGTGACAATTACGACTTTCGTCCGGCACTCGAACGCAGCATTGTTGTGCGTTTAATATCGACGTATACATTGTCCAATCAGCTCTCTGGACGTAACAGGAAGCGGAAGTAATTTGTTCCCGTCCCTTGTGTTGTGTTGACTTGAGAGCAAAATAAGACGTTGGATTCATGTAAAAGCAGACAACATTAATGCGTAACTCGCACAACTCACAGGTGAAAGGTAACGCGTCACGTGTTGTCGAGTGGCGGTTTTTCAGTTAGGTTGTGTGGAAAAGTGGAAATGTCAAGAGAGGCAGCCCGCCGTCAAGGCAGCCTGAATGAGTGCTAACCTCGGCGGCTAGCTCGTTAGCTTCTTTGCTAACGTCAACAAAGTCATGCTACGCAAATATGTGCGACTATGTGATTTGGATGTTTCTTAAATGGAATAAGTGTACACTCAAATCCTGACATAGTGAAACAGTAGAACGTAGATAGTCTAGTTTAGCGCCTGACAGCTGCTGAGTCATTTGCTAGCAAAGAAGCCGGCTAGCTTAACCATTGCGAGTGTTGGTACCACAGTGATGCTCTTGTGTTGTCAGGTCCAACAGATGGTGGATACATTTTAGCTGCTGGGAAAATGTCAACGTCCTAATGTTTCATATAATTTTACTTGGATTAAGCTACATGGAAATGTTGATCAAGAGTCGAGTTTCGGAGGTGGAACATTCTCCCTGGTTGTGCAGTGTGTAAAAAAACAAACAAACAAAAACTCACTTTCTCTTTCAGAAACAAGTCAAGTCAATATCTGATCAGTCAATGGGAAAATGTTCAGCTTCGAGGGCGAGTTCAAGACAAGACCCAAGGTGTCACTGGGAGGAGCAAGCAAGAAGGTATTGGTGCTGCGCTTTTTTAAACCATCCATCCATTTTGATTGATTGAGACTTTTATTAGTAGATTGCACAGTACACGACATATTCCGTACAATTGACCACTGAATGGTAACACCCGGATAAGTTTTTCAGCTTGTTTAAGTCAGGGTCCACGTTAATCAATTCATGGTATAAATATATACTATCAGCATAACACAGTCATCACACAAGTTAATCATCAGAGTATATACATTGAATTATTTACATTATTTGTAATCTGGGATGTGGAGGTGGTTGGGGCGTTTAGGTTTGGTTGATATCAGCACTTCAGTCATCAACAATTATATCATCTGAGATCATCATCTGACATTGAATAGTGTAGGTCTGACTTGGTAGGATATGTACAGCGAGCAGTGAACATAGTGAGCTCAGAAAGCATAAGAACAAGTACCGTATTTTTCGGACTATAAGTCGCAGTTTTTTTCATAGTTTGGCCGGGGGTGCGACTTATACTCGGGAGCGACTTATGTGTGAAATGATTAACACATTACCGTAAAATATCAAATAATATTATTTAGCTCATTCACGTAAGAGACAAGACGTATAAGATTTCATGGGATTTAGCGATTAGGAGTGACAGATTGTTTGGTAAACGTATAGCATGTTCTATATGTTATAGTTATTTGAATGACTCTTACCATAATATGTTGCGTTAACATACAAGGCACCTTCTCAGTTGGTTATTTATGCCTTATATAATGTACACTTATTCAGCCTGTTGTTCACTATTCTTTATTTATTTTAAATTGCCTTTCAAATGTCTATTCTTGGTGTTGGGTTTTATGAAATAAATTTCCCCCAAAAATGCGACTTATACTCCAGTGCGACTTATATATGTTTTTTTCCTTCTTTATTATGCATTTTCGGCCAGTGCGACTTATACTCCGTAGGGACTTATACTCAGAAAAATACGATATATATACATTTGATTATTTACATTTGATTATTTACAATCCGGGGAGGTGGGATGTGGTGGGGGGAGGGAGGGTGTTAGTGTTAGGGTTGTAGTTGCCTGGAGGTGTTCTTTTAGTGCGGTTTTGAAGGAGGGTAGAGATGCCCTTTCTTTTACACCTGTTGGGAGTGCATTCCATATTGATGTGGCATAGAAGGAGAAGGAGTTAGGACCTTTGTTAGATAGGAATCTGGGTTTAACGTGGTTAGTGGAGCTCCCTCTGGTGTTGTGGTTATGGCGGTCATTTACATTATGGAAGTAGTTTGACATGTACTTCGGTATCAGGGAGGTGTAGTGAATTTTATAGACTAGGCTCAGTGCAAGTTGTTTTACTCTGTCCTCCATCCTGAGCCAGCCCACTTTGGAGAAGTGGGTAGGAGTGAGGTGTGATCTGGGGTGGAGGTCTAGAAGTAACATCCATCCATTTCTTTTTCTACCGTTTGTCTCTTACGGCAGTGTTTTTCAGCCTTTTTTGAGCCAAGGCACATTTTTTTCCATTGAAAAAATGCAGAGGCACACCACCAGCAGAAAACATTAAAAACTCAAACTCGGTAGCCGATATTGACAATAAAAAGTTGTTCTCGCAAGTGTTGGATATGAATTTAAACCATAACACACCATGCTTGACTAAAGCTCTTGTCTCCAAAATACTGTCACATCACGCCGTGACTTATTTGGAGTTTTTTTAGTGTCTTCCTGTGTGTAGTGTTTAAATTCTTGTCTTGCGCTCCTATTTGGGCTTTTCCTGTTTTGTTGGTATTTTCCTGTAGCAGTTGCATGTCTTCCTTGAGCGTTATTCCCAGCACCTGCTTTGTTTTAGCAATCAAGGCTATTTAAGTTGTCGCTATCCATCTTTCCGGGACATTGTTGATTGTCGTGTCCTGTTAAGATGTACTCTGTGGACGCTGTCTGCTCCACACGATGTAAGTCTTTGCTGTCGTCCAGCATTCTGTTTTTGTTTACTTTGCAACCAGTTTTGTTTTGCATAGCCTTCCCTAAGCTTCAATGCCTTTTCTTAGCAGCACTAGCCTTTTGTTTATTTTTGGTTTAAGCATTAAATACCTTTTTAACTGCACGCTGTCGTCTGCAAATTCTGATCACGACAAACCGTGTTCTCGACATCTTCAAAGCAATTAGCTACTTGCTGCCACCTGCTGATATGGAAGAGTATAACATGGTTACTCTGCCGAGCTCTAGACAGCACTGACACTCAACAACAACACATCATTTGCAGACTATAATTATTACTGGTTTGCAAAAAATATTTTTAACCTAAATAGGTGAAATTACATAATCTCCCACGGCACACCAGACTGTATCTTAGTAGTTGAAAAACACTGCCTTACGGGGTGGCGGGGGTGCTGGAGCCTATCTCAGCTGCATTCTGGCGGAAGGCGGGGGTACACCCTGGACAAGTCGCCACCTCATCGCAGGGCCAACACCAAGCAAGTCTTGAGAAAAATAATCCCCGAGTGAAACTGTTGTTTTGTTTGCAGGAAGAGAAAGCATCTTTGCTGCATCGCACTCAAGAGGAAAGAAGGAAAAGAGAGGTAAGTCATATGTTAATTTTTTTTATCAACAAGCTACTGCATGTGTACAAAGTCTTATGATGCAGTAAACCTGCTTTGTCTCACTGTGATATTTCTGCGTGTCTGTGTCAGGATGACAGAAAGCGACTGAAGAATGCCATCATCATTCAGTCTTATGTACGTGGCTACCAAGACCTGAAACGACAGGTATGGATACCGGGTATACTATATTGGCACGTTACGGGTATAAACATACAGTACAGGCCAAAGGTTTAGACACACTTTCTCATTCACAACACAACTGATAAAGCAACCCCATTGATAAAGCAAGACATTCCACTAATCAACCCTAATAAGGCACACCTTTTCAGGTGACTACTCCTTGAAGCTCATTGAGAGAATGCCAAAAGTGTGCAAAGCAGTAATCAGAGCAAAGGGTGGCTATTTTGAAGAAACTAGAATATAAAACATGTTTTATGTTAAGTACATAACTCCACATGTTCATTCATAGTTTTGATGCCTTCAGTGACAATCTACAATGTAAATAGTCATGAAAATAAAGAAATTGAATTAGAAGGTGTGTCCAAAGTTTTGGCCTGTACTGTACATTCTCTCACAGTTCACTGAGTGGCTCTTAGAAGGCTTTCATGGTCTATTTTGTTGTCCAGGGAACACACATTGGCCAGGTTGATCAATGGAATTGCTGGCTTGTATGGGTTTTGGTATAGGCAAATACGCGGACATATCGGAACAGAAACAATCACTAGATGACTGAAACATGTACAGTAAACATAGAGAGGGGTCTGTAGTCTTAATAATGAATTTGCTCAACTGAACCCATTTCGCAGTGGCACTTTCCACAACAGCAACACCTCCTCATTTTGGACCAATCATGCTCACGGCAGACGAGGCGTACTCACAGATTCTGAACATTGCGAGTGTTTTTTTTTTTTTTTACATATTCTGTTTTCTGTGTTTCTGTAATAATTTGGACAATATTTTGTGGATTTTATTTGTTAGTGTTACATTTTTACAGAGTTATCATTTTGTTCATGTTATTGAAGTATTGTTAATGGATATTGTGTTCAATTTGCATGTCGCAAAATTCCATACAAATAATAAGGAATTGTTTTTTTTAACACATTTGGTATGTTTCTTACTTGGGCTGAACAATTAACCAAAATTTAATCACAATCATGATTTTGGCTGCTATGATTAAATGCGGGTGATCGTCTGCGATATTAACATTTAAAAGGCAGGCGCCACTGCACATCAAATTAAGCACTGTCACAATTGGCGGCAGAAAAGCAACAGTGACTGGTCTTCATGATCACAGAGTTCCATGACCACGCTGACCACCTGGCCAGTCGGCATTAACAGACTTTTCCCAGGCATCATTTAATGAGAAAAACACGAAATGTTAAACGGGAACTGTACTTATTTAAAATTTTTGCCTATCGTTCACAATCATTATCAGGGACATGACGGTGGATGTTTTTTTTTGCATTCTAAATGTTAAATAAATGCGATCAAAACTTTGCTTACAATGGAGCCAATAGGAGCAGCACAATTCCGCCTATAAAGCCCTTAAAAAATATCCAAACCCCTCCATTGAGGTTTTACATACATGATGTAAGTATATATGTAATGTAGTAACGGGCACATTTTGTAATGGCATTTAATCATTTTAAGCATACGCTCCGCAACGTTTGCTTTTTTTTCTTCTTCATCACTGATTATTACTCACTGCTGACTTCATGAGAGCCAACAAACATAATAAAACATCACTTACTGTCCAATGTCTGCTATCATTAAGATGCCGACTGCTGGGATGTTCATATATTCCCATTTAGATGAAAATTACTCATAATCCTCACGAAAAAACGGATGGGGGTACGGGGGGGTGATAACCAAGCGTCTTTTCGTGTCGTCCTCGCCAGTTTTGGGTCCAAAATTGCTGTCAAAGTGTACCAACTTGTCAGAATACCTACTCAGACGTTTTCTGTCCAGGTGAGAGGCATGATTTATGATCTAGAATAAACTTACAGGTAGCAAGGAAGCAGCAGACCACTTGATGATGTCAACATAGAGACACACGGAAGTAATCACGTTTCCGCTATAAGTAGTTTATCTGCTTTAACACTTATAATAACGGTATCACTAATACTTGGTTAATATTCAAGTCACGAGTATTGTTTGCGCTTTTTGAATGAATATTTATCGGATTTTATGGGTGAAATAGAGGAGCTACCATAGGCTCCGCTGTAAGCGGACTTCTATTTACATTTAGTTAAAAAAAAATGTCATCCTTCGTCATGTTTTTCATAATGATTGTGAACGATAGGCAAAATTCCAAAAGAAAGTGGATTAAATTAAATACTAATTATGAACAAAGGTGTCTTTATTTAGCATATATATTAGTCTACTTCATTACAAATTATATGGTCACGTCACTTTCACGCTCTAACCCACCAGCTGCGCGCCCGCAATACTATGTTCTACGGAAGAATCGTGACTAGGGCCGCAACGATTATTCAATTAATTTGATTAGGAAAAAGCTTTGAATTATATTCTGTTCCTTTTAAATTATCGTTTGAGCGTAACTATCGTATTTTTCGGACTATAAGTCGCAGTTTTT
The DNA here is from genome assembly GCF_033978685.3 of Nerophis lumbriciformis. NCBI lineage: Eukaryota > Metazoa > Chordata > Actinopteri > Syngnathiformes > Syngnathidae > Nerophis > Nerophis lumbriciformis. The sequence continues at coordinate 12,695,618 of NC_084554.2, forward strand.
TTCATAGTTTTCCAGTGCGCCTTATATATGTTTTTTTCCTTCTTTATTGTGCATTTTCGGCAGGTGCGACTTATACTCCGAAAAATACGGTAATAAAAATAGGTATTAATGCACACGTTAAGTTAAAGTTAAAGTCCCAATGATTGTCACACACACACTAGGTGTGGTGAAATTTGTCCTCTGCATTTGACCCATCCCCTTGTTCACCCCCTGGGAGGTGAGGGGAGCAGTGGGCAGCAGCGGTGCTGCGCCCGGGAATCATTTTTGGTGATTTAACCCCCAATTCCAACCCTTGATGCTGAGTGCCAAGCAGGGAGGTAATGGGTCCCATTTTTATAGTCTTTGGTATGACTCGGCCGGGGTTTGAACTCACAACCTACCGATCTCAGGGTGGACACTCTAACCACTAGGCCACTGAGTAGGTTATGAGTACAATTTCAATGTTAATGATGTGCATATATTAGAAAAATAAATGAAGATCATTTATTTTTACTATTTTTCCTAAAATACACATTGAGGCTATTCATCAGATGTAATCGAACAGCTACAGCCTTAATTCTGATTAATATTGGTGTTTAAAATTTTTTTTGTAAAAATGATTGTGATTATTATTTTAGCGGTAATTGTGCAGCCATATTTTCCACTTTTTAAATACTGGTTCAGGCACCATTTAATCTACGGCACTGTTTCAAAAGCAACATTTCTTGTCAGTTAAAATTTAAAATGATACCCATTTATTATCATAACGGGTTGCACCAAATCTAATTGTGGCGACTGTCTGTGCAATTTTTGTAGTACGCCATCCAGAGGGCCACTTTTGACGAGTGTGTCAGCCAGACACAAGCGAAGCAGCATGCTCTGGAAGCTACCACCCTCTGCCTCTTATCAAGACAGCTCATATTTTTCTACAGACAGAGCGTGGATGCACATCGATTGGTGAGAGGAGTAGTATATATTATATTATGTGCTGCCATTCTTTTCTTCACACTAGTTTGTTTGCGTGGTTTTGCAGATCTGGCTGTGTCAGAACCTGGTGAAACAGAACAGTCAGTTTGTCAAGCTGCTGGTGGGCTCACACAGACAGACGTGTATGTTTCAGATCAAGAGAATACTGGGCTTCTGCTGCAGGTGCTTTATTAGTGAAATTATTTTTTTATTCGTGTGCGGACAAGGATCGGTAAAGTGTCTTCTCACCTCTCACTCTCTCTTGACCATCAGACTCGTGCAGAACTGCGCTGACGATAGTTTAAATGTGGCAGTCCCCATGCGGATGCTCGAAATCTTCTCCTCCGAGAGAATCTACCTTCCCATCATGACTGACGCTAACTCTGTGATTGAACAGATTTTGCACTATATGGTACAGAAAGGTAAGAGAGAAACCACTTTCATGATAATAAGGCACATTTTTCGATTCAAAGAAAAGTTGCATTGTCCAGTAATGGTTACATTAAATATGTGATATTGTAGCTGTCAAGCAATGAAAAAAAAAGCATAAAATTGATTAGGATCGATCATTAATCTAATATGTAATAAATAGATTAATCTAAAACACCCTTCACATGAGGTTTCATCATTTTAATTCATTACTATTACTATAAAGATGGATAGATAACTAAAAAGTAGCTATATAAAGGAATGTGTTGTTTTTAACAGACATGAACCCATACAGTCTATTTTATTTACTAAAATAAAACATCAGGTCAATATAAAGTTTTGAAGTTAACACATCAAAAAGCAATAGGAACACTTTTCTAAACAATAAGTATTGAATGTTGAAATTGCTGCTTTTAGTCTGCTTCAGGTAATACAAAATAAATAAACCAGATCCATCAATTTCAGTTCCATCCCCTTTTTTGTCAGGGCAAAAAAAAATTGAGACCACATTTAACAAATAAATGTTTATATTGGTCACAAGTACTTGTAAAAGTTTGGAAATGGTGGCTTTGATTGGCTTTCCTGATTGTCAATCACTGGTCTCTCATACACGTACATAAATGTGCAACTTTATCTCATTTTTTAAACCCTATTTAACGACAGAAAACAAAGTTATTTACAAGTGATGGTACACTTACAGCTAACATCAGTCTCGTGACAGAGTAAGTCCTCCTTTGTGCTGCATGGCGGTAAGTACAAAAACAGTAACGATAGAGATTAAAAATTTAATTAATGTGATTAAAAACCTTTACGCACTAAATATAGCTAATGAATAAATCATAATGTGATCATTTGACACCCCTTTTAATTACAATACTTGTAATAATTAGAATAGCCATCCATCCATCCATTTTCTAACGGTTGTCCCTTCTGGGTTCGCGAGGGGTGCTGGAGCCTATCTCAGCTGCATTCGGGCGGAAGGCGGGGTACACCCTGGACAAGTCGCCACCTCATCACAGATAGACAGACAACATTCACATTCACACAGTAGGGACAATTTAGTGTTGCCAAAAATATACATTTGGCTGATGGTAGAGCTTTTAAATCTATCATGATATTGCATCTTGATGACACATTCTAGCTGGAACAAAGTAGCATCCTCGCGAGCAGCTAATGTCTCTCCACAGTGCGGCTTCTAAATCACTAATCCTCGCCTCCATGGAGGCACGTAAACTACGTATTGTACAAGTATTATTATTGATGTAAAATTTTATATGAAGCGCCTTGTCATTCAATAATTTACATTTGACATGTGCTTCTTCATGCTAAACGCCCACCCCACCCCCCACACGCACACACACACATTACGCGGAGCCCTACACACAACGCATGTTCTGCGTTTTGGGAGGGCCGGGCTTGATCTCTACGAACAGAAGCTGGCTGACATGACAACGGTAGTACACCGACAACATTTCCATACCTGCCAACTACTCCGGTTTTCCCGTAATTAGTACGGTTTTCATCAACCTATTCCGGGTTACGGTTGCAGTGATAAAAAATACGGTTTTTCATTAATTAAAAAAAAAGAATTTTTTAAAAAGTTTTATTCACGAAATCGCGTAACAACAATGACAATCGACACTGCTTCCCGTAACTTCCTATCGAGCCATTCCGAATGCCATGCGCGAGGCTATTTATAGCACCGCTGCCAAGCACGAGGCCATTGTTTCCAAACGAGCGAACGATCATGGAATCAGCCGGAGAAAAATCGCATACGAGTCTTAAACTGTTGGGTTTCCTCTTTCTTCATTCATCTTCAATGAATACTCCAGTTGTATATATATGAAAGATGATGGTTTATTTTAAGGATGGTTCAGTACAATGCCTCACAGCACCGGGAAACAAAACATCGGTAACTGTGGAAAATAGAACACACCTCCATTGAACTTTTCTGTGTGTGTCTCATATTCTCTCGCGCGAAGTGAACCGGAAAAGATCATGTGACGATAGCGCGGATGAACCTGCACTACCGTATATAACCTATTGGAGGCGCATAACAACAACAGCAAGCCTTTCTTCTCATGATACACAGAAACAGCATTAATAACAATGAGATCACATTTACTCAACATAAACCGAAAAGAAAACTGCAGTCATTCCGTGAAGAATATTCAAAAGCCTATCCGGGAATAATTATCCGTTCCAAAAAGGGTGAAAACTACGCGAATTGCACCTTGTGCAGACAAGATTTTTTGATCGGACACGGAGGAATTAGCGATGTAAAAGACCACGTTGGGACAAAAAAACACAAGTCTAATGCCGTTGCTAGCGATACAAGTGGAAAACTTCCAACGTTTTTCGTCGCCCAAACAGATTCTTTGGATGTGATAAATGCCGAAGTTTTATTTACGGAAGCAATAATTGAGCAAACAAAAAGGTAATGACACCAATGTTATCTATTGGAATTGTTTAGTACTGTTATACTGTTAAAAGTGTTTATACTATTTATGCTTTCAAGTCAAAGTTGAAGAAATCTTTTTAAATGTTGACAGCATAACTACCAAAATACAGAAGTATGTCCTTAATATTTTTGCAGTGCTATTTCTGTTGAAAAGTTCAAATGATTACATTAGAGATGTGATGTGCCACTTTTCAAGTGTCTGATGGCTTAAATTAATTTTCATTAATTTTTCATATTTTGAATTCTTTTGAAAGGCTTACAAAAAAACTACATTTGAATTGTAATTCCATGCTATTGACAGGACTATTAATTTTAATGAAGTTAGCTTACCATGTTTACAGTATGATAATTGTGATAGAAATGTGAATTTTAGGCACAGAATATTTTTTACAATTGAACAAGGCAGTAGATTATACAAGCTTGGACAGAAAGTTAATAATGACACCAATTTTTTTTTTAATGGAATTGTTTAGTACTCTTTTACCATTTGTTTACTGTAAAAAGTGTTTATACTGTTTATACTTTCAATTAACAAATTGAAGTCTTGT